>NW_022142847.1:0-28670 GCF_007565055.1 Rhinopithecus roxellana | reverse complement strand
ATAGATATAGGTATAAAATATAGACATTATATATAATAGATATAGGTATAAAATATAGACATAATAGATATAGTTATAAAAAATAAACATAATGGATATAATAGATAAAGGTATCCAATATAGACCTAATAATTATAATATAGTTATAATATATAGACATAAAGGTATAGGCATAAAATAGAGACATATGTTCATAACAGATAGAGGTATAAATACAGACATAATAGATACAATAGGTATAGGTATAAAATATAGACATAATAGATATAATAGATATATGTATAGAGATAGACACAATAGATATAATAGATATAGGTATAAAATATAGACATGATAGATATAATAGATATATGTCTAATATATAGAATAATAATCGATATACAGATGTAGGTATAAAATAGAGCCATAATAGATATAATAAATATAGGTATAAATATAGACATAAGATATAATATATATAGGTATAAAATATAGACATAAGATATAATATATATAGGTATAAAATATAGAAATAATAGATATTGGTATAAAATATAGACAAAATAGATATAATAGAAATAGGTATAAAATACAGACATAATAGATATAATAGATATAGGTATCAAATATACATAATAATTATAAGAGATATATGTATAAAATATAGACATAATATATATAGGTATAAAATATAGAAAAATAGATATAGGTATAAAATATAGAAATAAATATAAGAGATATAGGTATAAAATATTAACATAATAGATATAATAGAGATGGGTATAAAATATAGACCTAATAGATATAATAGATATACTTGTAAAATATAGACATAGTAGATATAATAGATATATGTATAAATATAGACATAATGGATATAATAGATATAGGTATAAAATATAGACATAATAGATATAATTATATAGGTATAAATATAGACATAATAGATATAGGTATTAAATACAGACATAATAGATATAATAAAAACAGCTATAAATATAGACATAATTGATATAGGTATAAAATACAGACATAATAGATTTAATAGATATATTTACAAAATATAGACATAATAGATTAATAGATATAGGTATAAAACATAGACATAGTAGCTATAATAGATATAGGAATAAAATATAGACATAATAGCAATAATAGTAAAGGTTTAAAATATGGACATAATAGAAATAATACATATAGGTATAAAATATAGACATAATAGTTTTAATAGATATAGGTATAAAATATTAATACAATAGATATAATAGATATAGGTATAAAATTCATACATAGTAGCTATAATAGATATTGTTATAAAATATAGACATAATAGATTTAGTAGATATAGATATAAAATACAGACATAAGAGATATAATGGATATACGTGTAAAATATAGACATAATAGATATAATTGATATAGATTTAAAATATCGACAAAATAGATATAGGTACACAATATAGACATAATAGATATAATAGATATAGGCATAAAATATAGATATAATAGATATAATAGATATAGGTATAAAATATAGACATAATAGATATAGGTATAAAATATAGTTATAATAGATATAATAGATATAGGTATAAAATATAGACATAATGGATATAATAGATATAGGTATAAAATAAAGACATAATAGATATAGGTATAAAATATAGACATAAAAGTTATAGGTATAATATTTAGACATAATAGATAGAATAGTTATAGGTATAAAATATAGACATAATAATTATAATAGATATAGGTATAAAATATAGACATAGTAGATATATTTATAAAATATAGACCTAATAAATATAATAGATATGGTATGAAATACAGACATAATTGATATTATAGATATAGGTATGAAATACAGACATAATAGATATAATAGATATGGGTATAAAATATGGACATAATAGATATGATATATATAGGTATAAAATACAGACATAATAGATATGATAGATATAAGTATAAAATATAGACATAATAGATATAATAGATATAGGTATAAAATAGAGACATAATGGGTATAGGTATAAAATATAGACATAAAAGATATAGGTATAACATTTAGACATAATAGATATAGATATAGGTATAAAATATAGACATAATAGATATAATAGATATAGGTATAAAATACAGTCATAATAGATATAGGTATAAAATGTAGACATAAATATATATTAGATATAGTTATAAAATACACACAGAATAGATATAATATATATAGGTGTAAAATATAGACATAATAGATATAGATATAAAATATAGACATAATATATATAATGGATATAGATATTAAATATAGACATAATATATAGTTATAAAATATAGACATAATCGATATAATAGATATAGGTGCAAAATATAGACATAATATATAGTTATAAAATATAGACATAATAGTTAGATATAGGTATAAAATATAGACATAATAGATATATGTATAATATTTAGACATAATAGATATAATAGATAGAGCTATAAAATATAGACACAATAGATATAATAGATATAGGTATAAAATATAGATGTAATTGATAGAGTTATAAAATACAAATATAACACATACAATAGATATAGGTATAAAATATATATAAAATTGTTATAAGTATAAAATATAGACATAATTGTTATAACAGATATATGTATATAATATAGACATAATAGATATAATATATATAGGTATAAAGTATAGACATAATAGATATAATAGATATAAGAATAAAATATAGATATAATACTTATCAGTATAAAATATAGATATAATTGATATAGGTATAAACTATAGACATAATACATATAATAGATATAGGTATAAAATATAGATATAATAGATATAGGTATAAAATATAGATATAATAGATATAAAAGATATACGTATAAAATATAGATAGAATAGGTATAGGTTTAAAATGTAGATAGAATAGATATAATAGATAAAGGAATAAAATATAGATATAATAGATATATTATAAAAAATAAAAATAATAGATATAATAGATATAGGTATAAAATTGAGATACAATAGATATAGGTATAAAATATAGTTACAATAGATATAGGTATAAAATATCGATAGAATAGATATAATAGATAAAGGTATTAAATATAGACATAATAGATATAATAGATATTGGTATACAATATAGACATAATAGATATAACAGACAGTTATAAAATATAGACATCATAGATATAATAGATATAGGTATAAAATATAGACATAATATATATAGGTATAAAATACAGACATGATAGATACAATAGATACAGTTATAAAGTATAGACATAATAGATATAACAGGTATAGGTATAAAATAAGACATAATAGATATAGGTATAAAATACAGACATAATAGATCTAGGTATAATATATAGCCGTAGTAGACATATCTATAAAATATAGACATAATAGATATAATAGATATAGGTATAAAATATAGACATAATAGATATAATAGATATAGGTGTAAAATATAGACATAATAGATATACGTATAAAATATAGAAATAATAGATATAGATATAGGTATAAAATATAGACATACTAGATATAGGTATAAAATATAGACATAATAGACATAATAGATATAGGTATAAATATGGACATAATAGATATAATACATACAGTTATAAAATATAGCCATAATAGATATAGGTATATAATATAGACAAAAAAGATATAGGTATAATATTTAGACAAAATAGATATAATAGATATAGGTATAAAGTATAGACATAATAGATATAGTTATAAAATATAGACATGAAAGATAGGTATAATAATTATACATAATAGATATAAAAGATATAGGTATGAAATACAGACATAATAGATATAATAGATATAGGTATACAATGTAGACAAAATAGATATAGGTATAAAATATACACATAAAGATATAATAGATATACGTGTAAAATATACACAGAATAGATATAATAGATATAGGTGTAAAATATTGACATAATAGATATAGATATAAAATATAGACATAATATATAAAATGGATATAGATATAAAATACAGACTTAATATATAGTTATAAAATATAGACATAATAGATATAATAGATATAGATATAAAATATAGACATAATAGATATAATAGATATAGGTATAAAACATAGACATAATAGATATAGGTATAAAGTATAGACATAATAGATATAATAGAAAAAGATATAAAATATAGACATAAGAGATATAGGTATAAAGTATAGACACAATACCTATAATAGATATAGCTATAAAATATAGACATAAGAGGTATAATAGATATAGGTATAAAATATAGACATAATAGATATAATAGATACAGATATAAAATATAGATTCAATAGATAAAATTATAAAATATAAATATAATAGATGTAATTTATATAGGCATAAAATATAGATATAATACACATAGGTATAAAATACAGTTATAATAGATATAGGTATAAAATATAGATATAATAGATATAATAGATAGAGGTATTAAATATAGACATAATAGATATACGCATAAAACATAGACATAATAGATATAATAGATATAGGTATTAAATATAGACATAATAGATATAGGTATAAAATGTAGACCTAATAGATATAATAGATATAGGTATAAAATACGGAAATAATAGATATAAGAGAGGTATAAAATATAGACATAATAGATATAGATATACGTATAAAATATAGATATAATAGATATAATAGATATAGGTATAAAATATAGACATAATAGATATAATAGATATAGGTATAAAATATAGACATAATAGATATAATAGATATAGGTATAAAAAAAAGATATAATAGATACAGGTATAAAATATAGACATAATAGATGTAAGAGAGGTATGAAATATAGACATAATAGTTATAGATATACGTATAAAATATTGACAGTATAGATATAATAGATATAGACAGATATAATAGATATAGGAATAAAATATAGAAATAATGCATATAATAGATATAGTTATAAAATATAGATATAATAGATATAGGTATAAAATACAGACATAATAGATATAATAGATATAGGTATAAATACAGACAAAATAGATATAGGTATAAAGTATAGACATAATAGATATAGTAGATATACGCATAAAATATAGACAAAATACATACAATATATATAGGTATACAATACAGACATAATAGATATAATAGATACAGGTATAATATATAGACATAAGATATATAACAAATATAGTTATAAAATAGAGACATAATAGATTTGATAGATATAGGTATAAAATATAGACATAATAGATATCATAGACATAGGAATAAAATATAGAAATAATAGATACAATAGATATAGGTATAAAATATAGTCATAATGGATATAATACATATACGTATAAAATATAGATAAAATTGATATAGTCATAAAATATACATATAATAGATATAATAGATATAGGTAAAAAATATAGATATAATAGATATCGGTATAAAATATAGTTATAATATATATAGGAATACAATACAGACATAATAGATATAATAGATATAGGTTTAAAATGTAGACATAATAGATATACGAGATATAGGTATAAAATATAGACATAATAGATATAGATATAAAATATAGACATCATATATAAAATAGATATAGATATAAAATATAGTCATAATATATAGTTATAAAATATAGACATAATAGATATAATAGATATAGGTGTAAAATACAAACATAATATATAGTTATAAAATATAGACATAATAGTTATAATAGATATAGGTATAAAACATAGACAAAATAGATATAGGTTAAAACTATAGACATACTAGATATAATAAATAAAGATATAAAATATAGACATAATAGAAATAGGTATAAATTTTAGACACAATACATATAATAGATATAGGTATAAAATATAGACATAAGAGGTATAATAGATATAGGTATAAAATATAGACATAATAGATATAATAGACACAGGTATAAAATATAGACATAATAGACATGGGTATAAAATATAAACATAATAGAAATAATAGATATAGCTATAAAATATAGACATAAGAGATATAATACATATAGGTATAAAATATAGATATAATACATATGATCGATACAGGTATAAAAGATAGACATAGTAGATATAGGAATAAAGTACAGACATAATAGATATAATAGAAATAGGTATAAAATATAGACATAGTAGATATAATAGATATAGGTATAAAATATAGACATAATAGATATAATAAATATAGGTACAAAATAAAAACATAATAGATATAATAGACATATGTATAAAATATAGATATAATAGATATAGGTATAAAATATAGATATAATACATGTAATAGATATACGTATAAAATTAAGATATAATTGATATAGTCATAAAATATAGATATAATAGATATAATAGATATAGGTATAAAATATAGATATAATAGATATAATTATAAAATATAAATCTAATAGATATAGTAGATATAGGTATTAAATATCGATATAAGAAATATAGGTATAAAATATAGTTATAATAGATATAGGTATAAAATATAGCTATAATAGATATAATAGATATAGTTATAAAATATAGACATAATAGATATAATAGATATAGTTATAAAATATAGACATAATAGATATAATAGATATAGGTGTAAAATAGAGACATAATAGTTATACGTATAAAATATAGACATAATAGATATCATAGATATAGGTATAAATTATAGACATAATAGATATAGGTATAAAATATAGACATAATAGACATAATAGATATAGGTATAAAATATAGACATAATGGATATCATACATATAGGTATAAAATATAGCCATAATAGATATAGGCATAAAATATAGACATAAAAGATATAGGTATAATATTTAGACATAATAAATGTAATAGATATAGGTATAAAATATAGACATAATAGATATAGGTATAAAATATAGACATGAAAGATATAGGTATAATATTTAGACATAATAGATATAAAAGATATAGGTATAAAATATCGACATAATAGGAATAATAGATATAGGTATATAATATAGACACAATAGATATAATATATATAGGTATAAAATATAGATATAATAGATAAAATAGATACAGGAATAAAATATACAAATAATAGTTATAGGTAGAAAATATAGATATGATAGATCCAGGTATAAAATACAGACAAAATAGTTATGATAGATATGGGTATAAAATATAGATTTAATAGATATAATATACATAGGTATAAAATATAGAGATAATAGATATAATAGATATAGGTATAAAATATAGACATAATAGATATACCAGATACAGGTAAAAAATATAAATATAATAGATATAGGTATAAAATATAGATATAATAGATATAATAGATATACGTATAAAACATAGATGCAATAAATATAGGTATAAAATATAGACATAATATATATAATAGATACAGATATAAAATATAGATACAATAGATAAAAGTATAAAATATAAATATAATAGATATAATGGATATAGGCATAAAATATAGATATAATAGACATAGGTATAAAATACAGTTATAATAGATATAGGTATAAAATATAGATATAATAGATATAATAGATAGAGGTATAAAATATAGACATAATAGATATACGCATAAAATATAGACATAATAGATATAATAGATATAGGTATTAAATATAGACATAATAGATATAGGTATAAAATGTAGACCTAATAGATATAATAGATATAGGTATAAAATACGGAAATAATAGATATAAGAGAGGTATAAAATATAGACATAATAGATATAGATATACGTATAAAATATAGACATAATAGATATAATAGATATAGACAAATATAATAGATATAGGTATAAGATATAGACATAATACATATAACAGATATAGTTATAAAATATAGATATAATAGATATATTTATAAAATATAGACTTAATAGATATAATACATAGAGGTATAAAATATAGACATAATAGATATAATAGATTGAGGTATAAAATATAGACATAAGAGATATAATAGACAGAGGTATAAAATATAGACAAAATAGATATAATAGATAATGCTATAAAATATATACAATAGATATAATAGAAATAGGGATAAAGATAGACATAATAGATACAATAGATACAGACATAATAAATCTAATAGATATAGATATAAAATATAGACATAATAGATAGAATATATATAGGTATAAAATATAGACATAGTAGATATAATAGATATAAGTATTAAATATAGACATAAAAGATATAGGAATAAAATACAGACATACTAGATGTAATGGATATAGGTAGAAAATATAGACATAATAGACACAGGATAAAATATAGACTTAATAGAAATAATCTGTAGTTATAAAACACAGACAAAATAGATATAATAAATAGAGGTATAAAATATAGACATAATTGATATAATAGATACAATGGATAGAGGTATGAAATATAGACATAATAGATATAATAGAGGTATAAATTATAGACATAATAGATATAATAGATATAGGTATAAAATATAGACATAATAAATATAGTAGATAGACGTATAAAATTCAGACATAATAGAATAACAGATAGACGTATAAAATATAGAAAAAGTAGATATAATAGATATAATAGATAGAGGTATAAAATATAGACAAAATAGATATGGCAGATAGAGGTATAAAATATAAACATAGTAGATGGAATAGATAGAGGTATAAAATATAGACCTAATAGACATAATAGATAAAGTTATAAAATATAGACATAAAAGATATGATAGAGGTATTAAATATATACAATACATATCATAGATACAGGTATAAAATATAGACATAATAGGTATAATAGATATAGGCAAAATAGATATAATAGATATAGGTATAAAATATAGACATAATAGATACAATACATACAGTTATAAAATACAGACATAATAGATATAGCAGATAAAGGTATAAAATATAGACATAATAGATATAGGTATAAAATAAAGATATAATAGATATAATAGAGGTATACAATATAGACCTAATAGATATAACAGACATAGGTATAAAATATAGACATAATAGACATAACAGATATAGGTATAAAATAAAGACATAATAGATATAATCGATATAGGTATAAAATATAGACATAAGAGATATAGGTATAAAATGTAGACAGAATAGATATAATAGATATAGGTATGAAGTATACACATAATAGATATGATAGATACTGGTATAAAATATAGACATAATGGATATAACAGATATAGGTATAAAATACAGATATAATAGATATAGGTACGAAATATAGACATAATAGATATATTAGATATAGGTATAAAATATACATATGATAGATAAGGTATAAAATATAGATATAATACTTATAATAGATACAGGTATAAAATATAGAAATAAAATATATAGTTATAAAATATAAATAAAAAAGATATAATAGATATAGGTATAAAATAAAGACATAATAGGTATAATAGATACAGGTATAAAATAAAGACATAATAGATATAGGTATAAAATATAGACATAATATATATAATATATATAGGTAGAAAATATAGATATAATAGATAAAATAGATATAGGTAAAAAATATAGATATAATAGATATAGGTAGAAAATATAGACATAATAGATATAATAGTTATAGGAATAAAATATAGACATAATCGATAAAATACATATAGGTATAAAATATAGACATAATAGATATAATAGATATAGGTATAAAATATAGACATAATAGATATAATAGATATAGGTATAAAATATAGACATAATAGATATAATACATATAGGTATAAAAAATAGATATAATAGATACAGGTATAAAATACACACATAATATATGTAAGAGAGGTATAAAATATAGACATAATAGTTATAGATATACGTATAAAATATAGACAGAATAGATATAATAGATATAGACAGATATAATAGATATAGGAATAAAATATGGAAATAATGCATATAATAGATAAAGTTATAAAATATAGATATAATAGATATAGGTATAAAATATAGACATAATAGATATAATAGGTAATGGTATAAAATATAGACATAATAGATAAAATAGATATAGGTATAAAATACAGACATAATAGATATAATAGATATAGGTATAAAATACAGACAAAATAGATATAGGTATAAAGTATAGACATAATAGACATAGTAGATATACGCATAAAATATAGACAAAATACATACTATATATAGGTATACAATACAGACATAATAGATATAATAGATACAGGTATAATATATAGACATAATAGATATAACAAATATAGGTATAATATAGAGACATAATAGATTTGATAGATATAGGTATAAAATATAGACATAATAGATATCATAGACATAGGAATAAAATATAGACATAATAGATATAATAGCTATAGGTATAAAATATAGTCATAATGGATATAATAGATATACATATAAAATATAGATAAAATTGATATAGTCATAAAATATACATATAATAGATATAATAGATATAGGTATAAAATATAGATATAATAGATATCGGTATAAAATATAGTTATAATAGATATAGGTATACAATACAGACATAATAGATATAATAGATATAGGTTTAAAATGTAGACATAATAGATATACCAGATAGAGGTATAAAATATAGACATAATATATATAGATATAAAATATAGACATCATATATAAAATAGATACAGATATAAAATTTAGTCATAATATATAGTTATAAAATATAGACATAATAGATATAATAGATATAGGTGTAAAATACAGACATAATGTATATAAAATATAGACATAATAGTTATAATA
The DNA here is from genome assembly GCF_007565055.1 of Rhinopithecus roxellana. NCBI lineage: Eukaryota > Metazoa > Chordata > Mammalia > Primates > Cercopithecidae > Rhinopithecus > Rhinopithecus roxellana. The sequence goes on along the minus strand of NW_022142847.1, from coordinate 17,870 downwards.
GATATAGGTATAAAACATAGACATAATAGATATAGGTAAAAACTATAGACATACTAGATATAATAAATAAAGATATAAAATATAGACATAATAGAAATAGGTATAAAGTATAGACACAATACATATAATAGATATAGGTATAAAATATACACATAAGAGGTATAATTGATATAGGTATAAAATATAGACATAATAGATATAACAGACACAGGTATAAAATATAGACATAATAGACATGGGTATAAAATATAAACATAATAGAAATAATAGATATAGCTATAAAATATAGACATAAGAGGTATAATACATATAGGTATAAAATATAGATATAATACATATGATCGATACAGGTATAAAAGATAGACATAGTAGATATAGGAATAAAGTATAGACATAATAGATATAATAGAAATAGGTATAAAATATAGACATAGTAGATATAATAGATATAGGTATTAAATATAGACATAATAGTTATGATAGAGGTATAAAATATAATAGTTATAGGTATACAATATAGATATAATAGATATACGTATAAAATATAGATACAATAGATATAGGTATAAAATACAGATATAATAGATATAAAAGATACAGATATAAAATAGAGATATAAGATAAAATTATAAAATATAAATATAAGAGATATAATAGATATAGGAATAAAATATAGATATAATACATATAATCGATAGAGGTATAAAATATAGACATAATAGATATACGTATAAAATATAGACATAATAGATATAATAGATATAGGTATTAAATATAGACATAATAGATATAGGTATAAAATATAGACCTAATAGATATAATAGATATAGGTATAAAATATAGACATAATAGATATAAGAGAGGTAGAAAATATAGACATAATAGATATAGATATACGTATAAAATATAGGCATAATATGTATAAGAGATATAGACAGACATAATACATATTGGTATAAAATATAGACATAATATATATAATAGATAAAGTTATAAAATACAGATATAATAGATTGATGTATAAAATATGGACATTAGAGATATAATAGATAGAGGTATAAAATATAGACAAAATAGATATTATAGATATTGCTATAAAATATACACAAGAGATATAATAGATATAGGTATAAGAGATAGATATAATAGATATAATAGATACAGACATAATAGATCTAATAGATAAAGGTATAAAATATAGACATAATACATATAATAGATACAGTTATAAAATATAGATATAATAGATTGAGGTATAAAATATAGACATAAGAGATATAGTAGATAAAGGTATAAAATATAGACAAAATAGATATAATAGATATTGCTATAAAATATATGCAATAGATATAATAGATATAGGTATAAAAGATAGACATAATAGACATAATAGATACAGACATTATAGATCTAATAGATAAAGGTATAAAATATAGACATAATACATATAATAGATACAGTTATAAAATATAGATATAATAGATTGAGGTACAGAATATAGACATAAGAGATATAATAGATAGAGGTATAAAATATAGACAAAATAGATATAATAGATATTGCTATAAAATATATGCAATAGATATAATAGATATAGGTATAAAAGATAGACATAATAGACATAATAGATACAGACATAATAGATCTAATAGATATAGGTGTAAAATATAGACATAATAGATAGAATATATATAGGTATAAAATATAGACATAGTAGATATAATAGATATACGTATTAAATATAGACATAATAGATATAGGCATAAAATATGCACATAATACATGTAATGGATATAGGTATAAGATAAAGACATAATAGACATAGGTTAAAATATAGATATAATAGAAATAATATGTAGTTATAAAACATAGACAAAATAGATATAATAAATAGAGGTATAAAATATAGACATAATTGAAATAACAGATATAATGGATCGAGGTTTAAAATATAGACATAATAGATATAATACAGGTAGAAATTATAGACATAATAGATATAATAGATATAGGTATAAATTATAGACATAATAAATATATTAGATAGACGTATAAAATTTAGACATAATAGATATAACAGATAGACGTATAAAATATAGACAAAATAGATATAATAGATATAATAGATAGAAGTATAAAATATAGAAATAACAGATATGCCAGATAGAGGTATAAAATATAGACATAATAAATGTAATAGATAGAGGTATAAAATATAGACCTAATAGATGTAATACATTAAGATATAAAATATAGACATAAAAGATATAATAGATAGAGCTATAAAATATAGACAATAGATATAATAGATACAGGTATAAAATATAGAAATAATAGATGTTAGAAATATACGTATATAATAGAGACATAATAGATTTGATGGATATAGGTATAATATATAGACATAATAGATATAATAGATACAGATACAAAATATAGATATGATAGATACAGGTATAAAATATACACAATAGATATAATAGATATATGTATAAAATATAGATATAATAGATATAATGGATATAGGTATCAAATATAGATATAATAGATATAGATTTAAAATATAGATATAGTGGATATAATGGATATACGCATAAAAAATAGACATAATAGATATAATAGATATAGGTTTAAAATATAGACATAATAGATATAATAGATAGAGATATAAAATATAGACATGATAGATATAGGTATAAAGTATAGACACAATAGATATAATAGATACAGGTATAAAACATAGACATAGGAAATATAGTAGATAAAGGTATAAAATACAGACATAATAGATATAATAGATATAGGTATGAAATATAGACAGAATAGATATGGGTATAAAATATAAACATAATAGATATAATAGATATAGGTATAAAATATCGACATAAGAGATATAATAAATATAGTTATAAAATATAGACATAACACATATAATCGATACATGTATAAAATATAGACATAATAGATACAGGAATAAAGTATTGACATAATAGATATAATAGATATAGGTAAAAAATATAGACAAAATACATCCAATAGGTATAGGTATAAAATATAGACATAATAGATATAATACATATAGGTATAAAATACAGACATAATAGATGTAACAAATATAGGTATAAAATAGAGACATAATAGATTTGATGGATATAGGTATAAAATATAGACATAATAGATATAATAGACATAGGTATAAAATATAGACATAATAGACATAGTAGATATAGGTACAAAATATAGACATACTAGATATAATGGATAAAGGTATAAAATATAGACATAATAGATATAGGTATAAAGTATACACATAATAGATATACGTATAAAATATCGATATAATTGATATAGTCATAAATTATAGATATAATAGATATAATAGATATAGGTATAAAATATAGATATAATAGATGTAATTATAAAATATAAATCTAATAGATATGATAGATATAGGTATTAAAAAATGATATAAGACATCTAGTTATAAAATATAGTTATAATAGATATAGGTATAAATATAGATATAATAGATATAATAGATATAGGTAAAAAATATAGGTATAATAGATATAATAGATATAGGTATAAAACATAAACATAATAGATATAATAGATATAGGTATAAAATATAGACATAATAGATTTAACAGATATAGGTATAAAATATATCATAATAGATATAGGTAAAAAATACAGACATAATAGATATAATAGATATAGATATTAAATACAGACATAATAGATATTGGTATAAAATATAGACATAACAGATATAATAAATATAGGTATAAAATATAGACTTAATAGATATAGGTATTCAATATAGACATAATAGATATAATAGATATAGTTATAAAATATATGCAGAATAGATATAGGTATAAAATACAGACATAATAGATATAATAGATGTAGGTATAAAATATAGACATTATGGATATAGGTATAAAATATAGACATAATAGATATAGGTATAAAATATAGACAGAAAAGATATAATAGATACAGGTGTAAAATATAGATATAAAAGATATAATAGAGGTATAAAATATAGACATAATAGATATAATATATATAGACATAATAGATATAATAAATATAGGTATAAAATATCGACATATTAGATGTAAAAGATATAGGTATACAATATAGACATAATAGATATAGTAGACAGTTATAAAATCTAGACGTCATAGATATAATAGATATAGGTATAAAATATAGCTATAAGAGGTGTAGTAGATTAAGGTATAAAATATAGACCTAATAGATATAATAGATATAGGTATAATATATAGACATACTAGATATAATAGATATAGGAATAAAACACAGACGCGATTGAAATAGTTATAAAATATAGACAAAATAGATATAAGATATAGGTATAAAACATAGACATAATACATATAACAGATATAGGTATAAAATATAGACATAATAGATAAAATAGATATATGTATAAGATATAGAAATAATCGATATAATAGATATCGGTATAAAATATAGACATAATAGATATAATAGATATAGGTAAAAAATATAGACATAATAGATATAATAGATATAGCTATAAAACACAGACATAATAGATAAAATAAATATAGGTATAAAATATAGACATAATAGATATAATAGATATATATATAAGATATAGATATAACAGACATAATAGACCAAAAAAGAGCCCGCATTGCCAAGACAATCCTAAGTCAAAAGGACAAAGCTGGAGGCGTCACGCTACCTGACTTCAAACTATACTACAAGGCTACAGTAACCAAAACAGCATGGTACTGGTACCAAAACAGAGATATAGACCAATGGAACAGAACAGAGTCCTCAGAAATAATACCGCACATCTACAGCCATCTGATCTTTGACAAACCTGAGAGAAACAAGAAATGGGGAAAGGATTCCCTATTTAATAAATGGTGCTGGGAAAATTGGCTAGCCATAAGTAGAAAGCTGAAACTGGATCCTTTCCTTACCCCTTATACGAAGATTAATTCAAGATGGATTAGAGACTTAAATGTTAGACCTAATACCATAAAAACCCTAGAAGAAAATCTAGGTAGTACCATTCAGGACATAGGCATGGGCAAGGACTTCATGTCTAAAACACCAAAAGCAACGGCAGCAAAAGCCATAATTGACAAATGGGATCTAATTAAACTAAAGAGCTTTTGCACAGCAAAAGAAACTACCATCAGAGTGAACAGGCAACCTACAGAATGGGAGAAAATTTTTGCAACCTACTCATCTGACAAAGGGCTAATATCCAGAATCTACAAAGAACTCAAACAAATATACGAGAAAAAAACAAACAACCCCATCAAAAAGTGGGGAAAGGATATGAACAGACATTTCTCAAAAGAAGATATTCATACAGCCAACAGACACATGAAAAAATGCTCATCATCACTGGCCATCAGAGAAATGCAAATCAAAACCACAATGAGATACCATCTCACACCAGTTAGAATGGCAATCATTAAGAAGTCAGGAAACAACAGGTGTTGGAGAGGATGTGGAGAAATAGGAACACTTTTACACTGTTGGTGGGATTGTAAACTAGTTCAACCATTATGGAAAACAGTATGGCAATTCCTCAAGGATCTAGAACTAGATGTACCATATGACCCAGCCATCCCACTACTGGGTATATACCCAAAGGATTATAAATTAGTCTACTACAAAGACACATGTACACGTATGTTTATTGCGGCACTATTCACAATAGCAAAGACTTGGAATCAACCCAAATGTCCATCTGTGACAGACTGGATTAAGAAAATGTGGCACATATACACCATGGAATACTATGCAGCCATAAAAAAGGATGAGTTTGCGTCCTTTGTAGGGACATGGATGCAGCTGGAAACCATCATTCTTAGCAAACTATCACAAGAACAGAAAACCAAACACCGCATGTTCTCACTCATAGGTGGGAACTGAACAATGAGATCACTTGGACTCGGGAAGGGGAACATCACACACTGGGGCCTATCATGGGGAGGGGGGAGGGGGGAGGAGGGAGGGATTGCATTGGGGAGTTATACATGATATAAATGATGAATTGATGGGTGCTGACGAGTAGATGGGTGCAGCACACCAACATGGCATAAGTATACATATGTAACAAACCTGCACGTTATGCACATGTACCCTAGAACTTAAAGTATAATAAAAAAAAAAAAAAAAAAAAAAAAAAAAAAAAAAAAGAAATAGAGACATAATAGATATAATAGGTATACGTATGAAATATAATCGTAATAGATATAATAGATATATGTATAAGATATAGACATAATAGATACAAGAGATATAGGTATAAAATATAGACATAATAGATATAATAGATATAGGTATTTAATATAGACATAATAGATACAGGTATAAAATATAGACATATTACATATAATAATTGTAGGTATAATGTATAGACATAAGAGATATAATAGATATAGGTATAAAATATAGACATAATAGATATAGATAAAAAATATAGACATAATAGATTTAATCGATACAGGTATAAAATATAGACATAATAGATATACTAGATATAGGTATAAAATATAGACATAATAGTTAAAATATATATAGGTATAAAATATAGACATAATAGATATAGGAATAAAATATAGAAAAAAAAGATATAGTTATAAAATATAGACATAGATATTATAGATATAGGTATAAAATATAAAAATAATAGATATAATGGAGATGGGTATAAAATATAGACGTAATAGATATAATCGATATAGGTGTAAAATATAGACATAATACATATAGGTATAAAATATATATAGATAGATTTAATAGATATAGTCATAAAATATAGACATAATAGTTATAATAGAAATAGGTATAAAATATAGACATAATAGATATAATCGATATAGGTATAAAATATAGACATAATAGATATCGGTATAAAATATAGACATAATAGATATAGGTCTAAAATATAGACATAGATATAATGGACATAGGTATAAAATGTAAACATAATAGATATAATAGAGATGGGTATAAAGTATAGACGTAATAGATATAGTACATATAGGTGTAAAATATAGACATAGTAGATATAATAGATATAGTTATAAAATATAGACATAATAGATATAATACATATAGGTATAAAATATAGACATAATAGATATAATAGATATAGGTATAAAATATGGACATAATAGACATAATAGATATAGGTATAAACTATAGACATAATAGATATAATAGATATAGGTATAAAATATAGACATAATAGATATTGGTATAAAATATAGACATAATAGATATAGGTATAATATTTAGACATAATAGATATAATAGATAGAGATATAAAATATAGACATGATAGATATAGGTATAAACTATAGACACAATAGATATAATAGATACAGGTATAAAACATAGACATAGGAAATATAGTAGATAAAGGTATAAAATACAGACATAATAGATATAATAGATATAGGTATGAAATATAGACAGAATAGATATGGGTATAAAATATAAACATAATAGATATAATAGATATAGGTATAAAATATCGACATAAGAGATATAATAAATATAGTTATAAAATATAGACATAACACATATAATCGATACATGTATAAAATGTAGACATAATAGATACAGGAATAAAGTATTGACATAAGAGATATAATAGATATAGGTAAAAAATATAGACAAAATACATCCAATAGATATAGGTATAAAATATAGACATAATAGATATAATACATATAGGTATAAAATACAGACATAATAGATGTAACAAATATAGGTATAAAATATATATAGAATAGATTTAATAGATATAGTCATAAAATATTGACATAATAGTTATAATAGAAATAGGTATAAAATATAGACATAATAGATATAATCGATATAGGTATAAAATATAGACATAATAGATATCGGTATAAAATATAGACATAATAGATATAGGTCTAAAATATAGACATAGATATAATGGATATAGGTATAAAATGTAAACATAATAGATATAATAGAGATGGGTATAAAGTATAGACGTAATAGATATAGTACATATAGGTGTAAAATATAGACATAGTAGATATAATAGATATAGTTATAAAATATAGACATAATAGATATAATACATATAGGTATAAAATATAGACATAATAGATATAATAGATCTAGGTATAAAATATGAACATAATAGACATAATAGACATAGGTATAAACTATAGACATAATAGATATAATAGATATAGGTATAAAATATAGACATAATAGATATTGGTATAAAATATAGACATAATAGATATAGGTATAATATTTAGACATAATAGATATAATAGATATAGGTAAAAAATATAGACAAAATAGTTATAGGTGAAAAATATAGACATAATAGATATAATAGATATAGGTATAAAATATAGAAATAATAGATATAATATTTATAGGTAAATAATATAGACATAAAAGATATAATAGATATACGTACAAAATATAGACATAACAGATAAAATACATAAAGGTATGAAATATAGACATAATGGACATAATAGATATAGATATGAAATATAGACAAATAGATATAATAGATATAGGTATAAAATATAGACATAGTAGATATAATAGATAGAGGTATCAAATAGACATAATAGATTTAATAGATATAGTTATAAAATATAGACATAATAGATATGCTAGATATAGGTACAAAATATCGACATAATAGATAAAATAGATATAGGTATAAAATGTAGACATAATAGATACAGGAATAAAATATAGACAAAATAGATATAGGTATAATATATAGACATAGATATTATAGATATAGGTATAAAATATAAAAATAATAGATTTAATAGAGATGGGAATAAAATATAGACATAATAGATATAATAGATATAGGCGTAAAATATAGACATAATACATATAGGTATAAAATATACATATAATAGATTGAAAAGATATAGTCATAACATACAGACATAATAGATATAATAGAAATAGGTATAAAACATAGACATAATAGATATAATAGATATAGGTATAAAATATCGACATAATAGATATAATAGAAATATGTATACAATATACACATAATAGATATAATAGATATAGGTATAAAATATAGACATAATAGATATAATAAATATATATGTATAAGATATAGACATAATAGATATAATAGATGTAGGTATGAAATATAGACATAATAGATATAATAGATAGAGGTATAAAATATCGACACAATAAACGTAAGAGATAGAGGTATAAAATATAGACATAATAGATATAATAGAGGTATAAAATATAGAAATAATAGATAAAATAGATAAAGCTATAAAATATAGAAATAATAGATACAGGTAAAAAATATAGATATAATAGATATAAAAGATATACGTATAAAATATAGATATAATTGATATCGTCATCAAATATATATATAATAGATATAATAGATATAGGTATAAAATATACATATAATAGATATAATTATAAAATGTAAATTTTATAGATATAATAGATATATGTATTAAATATAGATATAAGAAATATAGGTATAAAATATAGTTATAATAGATATACGTATAAAATATAGACATATTAGATATAATAGATATAGGTATAAAATATGAACATAATAGATATGGATATAAAATAAAATCATAATAGACATAAGAGATATATGTATAAAATATAGACATAAGAGATATAATAGATATAGGTAGAAAATATAGACATAATAGATATAATAGATGTAGGTATACAATATAGACATAATAGACATAATAGATATAGGTACAAAATATAGACATAATAGATATAATAGATATAGTTAAACAACATAGATATAATAGATATAATAGATATAGGTATAAAATATAGACATAATAGATATAATAGATATAGGTAGAAAATATAGACGTAATAGATATAATAGATATAGGTACAAAATATAGACAGAATAGATATAGGTATAAAATATAGACATAATAGATATAATAGATATAGGTGTTAAATGTAGACATAGTAGATATAATAGATATAGGTATAAAATATAGATAAAATAGATATACGTGTAAAATATAGATATAATGGATATAACAGATATAGGTATAAAATATAGATATAATAAATACAGGTATGAAATATAGATATAATCGTTATAATAGATATAGGTATAAAATATAGATATAATAGATATAGTTACAAAATATGAATAAAACAGATACAATAGATATACGTATAAAATATAGACAAAATATTATAGGTATAAAATATAGACATAATAGGTATAATAGATATAGGTATATAATATAGACATAATAGATATAATATATATAGGTATAAAATATAGACATAATATATATAATAGATATAGGAATATAATAGAGATATAATACATATAGGTATAAAATATAGATATAATTGATATAGGTATAAAATATAGACATAATAGATATGATAGATACAGGTATAAAATATATTTAAAATAGATATAGGAACAAAATATACATATAAAAGACACAATGGATATACGTATAAAATATAGAAAATATAGTTATAATAGGAATAGGTGTAAAATATAAATACAATAGATATAATAGATATAGGTATAACATATAGACATAATAGATATCATAGATATAGGTATAAAATATAGACATAAAAGATATAATAGAGGTAAAAAATATAGACATAATAGATATAATTGATAGAGTTATAAAATATACCCATAATAGATATAATAGATAAAGTTATAAAATATGGAAATAATAGATATAATAGATATAGGTATAAAATATACATATAATAGATATAATAGATATAGGTATAAAATATAGACATAACAGATATAATAAATATGGGTATAAAATATAGACATAATAGATATAATATATATAGGTATGAAATATAGACATAGTAGATATACGTATAAAATATAATCATAGGAGATATACGTATAAAATATAGACATAAAGATATAATAGATATAGGTATAAAATAAAGACATAATAGATATTATAGGTATAGACATAATAGATATGATAGATACTGGAATCAAATATAGACATAATAGATATAACAGATATAGTTAAAATATAGATATAAAAGATATAATAGATATAGGTATAAAATATAGATATAATAGATATAGATATAGGTATAAAATATATATATAAAGATAAAATAAATATAGGTGTAAAATATAGATATAATGGATATAGGTATAAAATATAGATATAATAGTAATAATAGACATAGGTATAAAATATAGACATAAAGATATAATAGATATAGGTATAAAATATACTCATAATAGATATAATAGATATAGGTATAAAATACAGACATAACAGATATAATAGATATAGGGATAAAATATAGACGTAATAGATATTATAGATATAGGTATAAAATATAAACATAATAGATATAATAAATATGGGTATAAAATATAGACATGATAGATATAATAGATATAGGTATAAAATATAGACATAATAGATATAGATATAGGTGTAAAATATAGACATAATAGATATACCTATAAAATATAGACATAATAGGTATAATAGATATAGGTATAAAATGTAGACATAATAGATATAGTTATAAAATATAGACATAATAGATATAATAGATATAGAAATAAAATATGGACATAATAGATACAATGGATATAGGTATAAAATATAGACATAATAGATATAGGTATAAAATATAGACATAAAAGATAAAGGTATAATTTTTAGACATAATTGGTATAATAGATATAGGTATAAAATATAGACATAATAGATAGAGGTATAAAATATAGACGTAAAAATATAATAGATATATGTATAAAATATAGACATACTAGATATAATAGATATAGGTGTAAAATATAGACATAATTGATATAGATATAAAATATACACATATATAATGGAAATAGTTATAAAATATAGACATAATGGATATAATAGATATAGGTGTAAAATATAGACATAATATATAGTTATGAAATATAGACATAATATTTATAATAGATATAGGTATAAAACATACACATAATAGATATAGGTATAATATTTAGACATAATAGATATAATAGATATAGGTATATAATATAGACATAATAGATATAATAGATATACGTTAAATATTCACATAATAGATATAATCGATATAGATATAAAACATGGACATAATAGATATAATAGATAGAGGTATAAAATATAGATATAATAGATATAGTTATAAAATATAGATATAATATATATAATAGATAGACGTAATAGATATAATAGATATAGGTAAAAAATATAGATATAATAGATATAATGGATATGGGTATCAAATATACGTATAATAGATACAGGTATCAAATATAGATATAGTGGAAATAATAAATATAGGTATAAAATATAGACATAATAGACATAATAGATATAAGTATAAAACATAGACATAATAGATATAATAGATAAAGATATAAAATATAGACATAATACATATAGATATTGGTATAAAATATAGATATAAGAGGTATAATAGATGTAGGTATAAAATATAGATATAATAGATATAATAGATATAGATAAAAAATATAGACAAAATAGTTATAGGTTTAAAATATAGACATCATAGATATAATAGATATAGGCATAAAATATAGCTATAATAGATATAACAGATATAGATATAAAATATAGACATCATGGATACAATAGATATAGGTATAAAACATAGACATCATAGATATAATAGATATAGGTATAAAATATAGACGTAATAGATATAATAGATATAGGTATGAAATACAGACATAATAGATATTACAGATATACGTATAAAATATAGACAAAAGAGATGTAATAGACATAGGTATAAAATAAAGACATAATAGATAAACTAGACATCGGTATAAAGTACATACATAAAACATAATAGATAGGGATATAAAATATAGATATAATAGATATAGGTATAAAGTATCGATATAATAGACATAATAGATATACGTAAAAAATAGAGATATAATAGATATTGAAATGAAATACGGATATAATGGATATAATTATAAAATATAAATATAATAGACATAACAGATAAAGGAATAAAATATAGATATAGTAGATATCGGTATAAAACATAGCTATAACAGATATAGGTATAAAATATAGATATAATAGATATAATAGATATAGGTATAATATATAGACAAAATAGATATAATAGATATAGGTATAAAATATAGACATAATAGATATAATAGATATAGGTATAAAATGTAGACGTAATAGATATTATAGATATCGGTATAAGATATAGACATAATAGATATAATAGATATGGGCATAAAATATGGACATAATAGATATAATAGATATAGGTATGAAATACAGACATAATAGATATAATAGATATAGGTAAAATATAGACATAATAGATGTGATATATAGGTATAAAATACAGACATAATAGATGTGATAGATATAGGTATAAAATAAAGACATAATAGATATAAGAGATATAGGTATAAAATATAGACATAATATATATAATAGATATAGGTATAAAACATAGACATAATAGATAAAATCGATAGAGGTATAAAATATAGATATAATAGATATAATAGATAGACATAATAGATATAATAGATATAGGTATAAAATATAGATTTAATAGGTATAATGGATATGGGTATCAAATATTCATATAATAGATATAGGTATAAAATACATAGTGTATATCATCGATATAGGTATGAAATGTAGACAAAATAGATAAAACAGATATAGGTATAAAATACAGACATAATAGATGTAATAGATAAAGTTATAAAATATAGACATAATAGATATAATAGATATTGGAATAAAAAATAGACATAATAGATATAGGTATAAAATATAGACATAATAGATATAATAGATATAGGTATAAAATACAGACATAAGTGTTATAATAGATATAGGTATAAAATATAGACATACTAGATATAATAGATATAGGTATAAAATATAGACATAATAGATATAGGTATAAAATATAAACATAATAGATATAATAGGTTTAGGTATAAAATATAGAAATAATAGATATAATAGATATAGGTATAAAAGATAGACAGAATAGATATAAAAGATACAGGTATAAAATATAGATATAATAGATATAAGTTTAAATATAGATATAATAGATATAATACATATACGTATAAGCAATAGATATAATAGTTACAGGTATAAAATATAGACAATAGATATAATAGATATAGGAAAAAAATATAGATATAATAGATATAATTAGAAAAATATAAATATAATAAATATTAATGATATAGTTAAAAAACATAGATATAATGTATATAGATATAAAATATGGTTATAATAGATATAGGTATGAAATATAGATATAATAGATATAACAGGTATAGGTATAAAATATAGACATAATAGCTATAACATATATAGTTATAAAATATAGACATAATTGTTATAATAGATAGAGGTATAAAATATAGACATAGTAGATATAGGTACAATATTTAGACATAATAGATATAATAGATATACGTATAAAATATAGACATAATAGATATAGGTATAAAATATAGACATAATAGATATAATAGTTATAGGTATGAAATACGGACATAATAGTTATTATAGATATAGGTATAAAATATAGACAAAATAGATGTAATAGACATAGGTACACAATATAGACATAATAGATATAATAGATATCGGTATACAATATAGACATAAAAGATATATTAGATAGGGGTATAAAATATATATATATTAGATATAGGTATAAAATATCGATGTAATAGACATAGTAGATATAGGTATAAAATATAGATATAGTAGATATAATTATAAAATATTAATATAATAGATATAATAGACATAGGTGTAAAATATAGATATTACAGATATAATTATAAAATATAAATATAATAGATATAATAGATAAAGGTATAAAATATAGATATAATAGATATCAGTATAAAAGATAGAAGAGATATAGGTATAAAATATAGATATAATGGATATAATAAATATAGGTATAAAATATAGACATAATGGATATAATAGTTATAGGTATCAAATATGGACATAATAGATATAATAGATATAGGTATACAATAGAGACATAGTAGATATAATAGATACAGGTACAAAATATAGACATAATAGATATAGGCATAAAATATATATATAATAGATATAATAGATAGAGGTATATAATATAGACATAATAGATATAATAGATATAGTTATAAAATATAGACATAATAGATATAATAGATATAGGTATACAATATCGACATAATAGACATAATAGATATAGGTACAAAATATAGACATAATGGATATAATAGATATAGGTAAAAAACATAGATATAATAGATATAATAGATATAGGTATAAAATATAGACATAATAGATATAATAGATAGAGGTATAAAATATAGACATAATAGATATAATAGGTATAGGTATATATATAGACATAATGGATATAATAGATATAGGTATAAAATATAGACATAATAGATATAATAGGTACAGGTATAAAATATAGATATAGTAGATATAAGTATAAAATATACATATAATTGATATAATAGATATACGTAAAAAAATTGATATAATAGATACACGTATAAAATATAGACAGTAGATATAATATATATAGGTACAAAATATAGATATAATAGATATAAATTTAGAAAATATAAGTATAATAGGTATAATTGATGTACGTTAAAAACATAGATATAATGTATTTAGGTATTACATATGGTTATAATATAGGTATAAAATATGGATATAATAGATATAATAGATATATGTACAAAATATAATTAAAATTGATATAGTCATAAAATACAGACATAATAGATATAATAGATATAGGTATAAAATATAGATATGAGAGATGTAATTATGAAATATAAATCTAATAGATATAATAGATATAGGTATTAAATATAGATTTAAGAAATATAGGTATAAAATATAGTTATAATAGTTATAGGTATAAAATATAGATATAATAGATAGAGGTATAAAATATAGACATAATAGACATAATAGATATAGTTATAAAATACAGACATAATAGATATAATAGATATACGTACAAAATATAGACAAATAGATATAATAGCTACACGTAATAATATAATAATAGATAAGCTAGATAGTAAAAATATAGATATATTGTATATCCATCAGGTATCAATATATACACCATAATAGTATAATAGATATGGTATAAAAATAAACATAAAAGATACAATAGATAATGGTATAAATATAGACATAATGATATAATAGATAAAGGTATAAATATTAGAACATATATATATAAGTATAAATGTAGATATAATTTATATAATAGACATACGTATAAAAAATAGATATAATAGATACAGGTATACAATATACACAATTGATATAATACATATAGATATTAGAATATAGAAATAAATAATATATAAAAAATTAATATAATTGGTATAATTGATATAGGTAAATCATAGATATATGTTATCTGGGTATAATATATGGTTCTCATTATATAGGTATCAAATATACGTATATAGATATAATAGATATCGGTATCAAATATTACAGATACATCGCTTTTAATAGATATGCTCTAAAATATAGACATATCGATATAGGTATAAAATATGATATATTAGAATAAGAGTTATAGGTCTAAATAGGACCATCATAGATCTAGTTATTAAACTATAAACACAATAGATATAAATTCATATTGGTATAATATCAAACTACTAGCATCTCGGTATAAATATAGACATAAGAATTATAATAGATATAGTTATAAAAAATATAGACTGATATACTCGATATAGGTATAATATAGACATAAGAGATATAGGTATAAATATAAACATATAGATATACTAGATACTAGGTAAAAAATATCGACTTAAGATCTATAATCATATAGGTATCAATATACACATAACAATATAACCCGCTACCGGTAAAAATATAGACATAATAGATATAGGTTAAAGAATCGACATAATAGATATATAGATATCGGTGTAAATATCAGACATAATAGTACAATAGATAATAGTATAAATATAGACATATAGATATAATTATATAGGTATAAAAATGACCTATAGAATGATATCATATAGTACTAATATATAGACATAATAGATATGCATCAGATAAAGGTATACAATATAGACAAATAGATCATAATAGATATAGGTAATAAACATATAGACATACAAGATATAATAGATATAGGTTACAATACAGACATCATGAGATGATACGTTAAAAAATATAGATATATAGATAAAGGTATAAAATATAGTATAATAGTATATAGATATATATGTATAAACAATAGATTAATAGTACGGTACAAAATATAGACAATATATATAAATAGATATAGAATAAAATATAGATCATAGATTAATTATAAAATATAAATATATAGATTAATAGATTAGGTAAAAATATAGTATAATGGATATAGGTAGAAAATATGGTTTTAGTTGATACAGGTATAAAATGTAGATATATAGATATTAGTTATAGGCCTAAATTAGACCTAATAGGTATGATAGATATATGTATAAATATAGATATATCGATATAATGGATATAGTATCAAATATAGATATACTAGGTACATGTTAAAATAATAGATAGTGGATATAATAGCTATAGGCATAAAATATAGTACATAATAGATATAATAGATATGGGTAACAAATTTAGACATAAGTGGTATAATAATATGGTCTAAATATGGACTATAGATACTAATGATAGAGGTATAAA
>NW_022142846.1:0-3981 GCF_007565055.1 Rhinopithecus roxellana | reverse complement strand
GGAAGGGTGGAACTCTGTGTGACGAAGTCACACATCAGAAAGCAATCTCTCAGAAAGCTTCTCTCTACTTCTTATGTGACGATAGTTCCTTTCTCACCATGGGCCCCTATGGCTCCCAAATATCACTTTCCAGATTCCACGAAAAAGAGTGTTAGCAAACTGCTTCTGAAGTCTAAGTTATAAGTCTGGGAGATGAACTCACAGATCAGAAAGAAGTTTCTCAGAAAGCTTCTTTCACTTTTGAACGGATGAAATGTCCTTTATCAGCGTAGGCCTCAAGCGATGCAAGGAAGCCCTTCTCAGTTTCCTCAAAGACAGTGTTAATGGACTGCTCCACGAAACATAAGTGTAACTCTGTGAGATGAATTCACACATCACCAGGCAGTTTCTAAGAAAGCTTCTTTCTAGTTTTCATCTGTGGATATATCCCTTTGTCACCGTAAGCTTCATTGCGCTATGAAGTGTCTAATTGCAGATTTCCAGAAAACTGTGTTAACAACTGATCACTGAAGAGAAACGTGTAACTCTGAGAGTTGCATTCACACATGGCAATGCAGTTTCTCAGAAAGCTTCTCTTTAGTTATTATGTGAGGATATGTCCTTTTTCACCATAGCCCTCAATGAGCTCCCAAATATACCTTTGCAGAATCCCTGACAACAGTGTTAGCAAACTGTTCCAAGAAGGGAAGGGTGGAACTCTGTGTGACGAAGTCACACATCAGAAAGCAATCTCTCAGAAAGCTTCTCTCTACTTCTTATGTGACGATATTTCCTTTCTCACCATGGGCCCCTATGGGATCCCAAATATCACTTTCCAGATTCCACGAAAAGAGTGTTAGCAAACTGCCTTCTGAAGTCTAAGTTATAAGTCTGGGAGATGAACTCACAGATCAGAAAGAAGTTTCTCAGAAAGCTTCTTTCACGTTTTGAACGGATGAAATGTCCTTTATCAGCGTAGGCCTCAAAGCGATGCAAGGAAGCCCTTCTCAGTTTCCTCAAAGACAGTGTTAATGGACTGCTCCACGAACACATCAGTGTAACTCTGTGAGATGAATTCACACATCACCAGGCAGTTTCTAAGAAAGCTTCTTTCTAGTTTTCATCTGTGGATATATCCTTTGTCAGCGTAAGCTTCATTGCGCTATGAAGTGTCTAATTGCAGATTTCCAGAAAACTGTGTTAACAAACTGATCACTGAAGAGAACGTGTAACTCTGAGAGTTGCATTCACACATGGCAATGCAGTTTCTCAGAAAGCTTCTCTTTAGTTATTATGTGAGGATATGTCCTTTTTCACCATAGCCCTCAATGAGCTCCCAAATATACCTTTGCAGAATCCCTGACAACAGTGTTAGCAAACTGTTCCAAGAAGGGAAGGGTGGAACTCTGTGTGACGAAGTCACACATCAGAAAGCAATCTCTCAGAAAGCTTCTCTCTACTTCTTATGTGACGATATTTCCTTTCTCACCATGGGCCCCTATGGGCTCCCAAATATCACTTTCCAGATTCCACGAAAAGAGTGTTAGCAAACTGCCTTCTGAAGTCTAAGTTATAAGTCTGGGAGATGAACTCACAGATCAGAAAGAAGTTTCTCAGAAAGCTTCTTTCACGTTTTGAACGGATGAAATTTCCTTTATCAGCGTAGGCCTCAAAGCGATGCAAGGAAGCCCTTCTCAGTTTCCTCAAAGACAGTGTTAATGGACTGCTCCACGAAACATAAGTGTAACTCTGTGAGATGAATTCACACATCACCAGGCAGTTTCTAAGAAAGCTTCTTTCTAGTTTTCATCTGTGGATATATCCTTTGTCACCGTAAGCTTCATTGCGCTATGAAGTGTCTAATTGCAGATTTCCAGAAAACTGTGTTAACAAACTGATCACTGAAGAGAACGTGTAACTCTGAGAGTTGCATTCACACATGGCAATGCAGTTTCTCAGAAAGCTTCTCTTTAGTTATTATGTGAGGATATGTCCTTTTTCACCATAGCCCTCAATGAGCTCCCAAATATACCTTTGCAGAATCCCTGACAACAGTGTTAGCAAACTGTTCCAAGAAGGGAAGGGTGGAACTCTGTGTGACGAAGTCACACATCAGAAAGCAATCTCTCAGAAAGCTTCTCTCTACTTCTTATGTGACGATATTTCCTTTCTCACCATGGGCCCCTATGGGCTCCCAAATATCACTTTCCAGATTCCACGAAAAGAGTGTTAGCAAACTGCCTTCTGAAGTCTAAGTTATAAGTCTGGGAGATGAACTCACAGATCAGAAAGAAGTTTCTCAGAAAGCTTCTTTCACGTTTTGAACGGATGAAATTCCTTTATCAGCGTAGGCCTCAAAGCGATGCAAGGAAGCCCTTCTCAGTTTCCTCAAAGACAGTGTTAATGGACTGCTCCACGAAACATAAGTGTAACTCTGTGAGATGAATTCACACATCACCAGGCAGTTTCTAAGAAAGCTTCTTTCTAGTTTTCATCTGTGGATATATCCTTTGTCACCGTAAGCTTCATTGCGCTATGAAGTGTCTAATTGCAGATTTCCAGAAAACTGTGTTAACAAACTGATCACTGAAGAGAACGTGTAACTCTGAGAGTTGCATTCACACATGGCAATGCAGTTTCTCAGAAAGCTTCTCTTTAGTTATTATGTGAGGATATGTCCTTTTTCACCATAGCCCTCAATGAGCTCCCAAATATACCTTTGCAGAATCCCTGACAACAGTGTTAGCAAACTGTTCCAAGAAGGGAAGGGTGGAACTCTGTGTGACGAAGTCACACATCAGAAAGCAATCTCTCAGAAAGCTTCTCTCTACTTCTTATGTGACGATATTTCCTTTCTCACCATGGGCCCCTATGGGCTCCCAAATATCACTTTCCAGATTCCACGAAAAGAGTGTTAGCAAACTGCCTTCTGAAGTCTAAGTTATAAGTCTGGGAGATGAACTCACAGATCAGAAAGAAGTTTCTCAGAAAGCTTCTTTCACGTTTTGAACGGATGAAATTTCCTTTATCAGCGTAGGCCTCAAAGCGATGCAAGGAAGCCCTTCTCAGTTTCCTCAAAGACAGTGTTAATGGACTGCTCCACGAAACATAAGTGTAACTCTGTGAGATGAATTCACACATCACCAGGCAGTTTCTAAGAAAGCTTCTTTCTAGTTTTCATCTGTGGATATATCCTTTGTCACCGTAAGCTTCATTGCGCTATGAAGTGTCTAATTGCAGATTTCCAGAAAACTGTGTTAACAAACTGATCACTGAAGAGAACGTGTAACTCTGAGAGTTGCATTCACACATGGCAATGCAGTTTCTCAGAAAGCTTCTCTTTAGTTATTATGTGAGGATATGTCCTTTTTCACCATAGCCCTCAATGAGCTCCCAAATATACCTTTGCAGAATCCCTGACAACAGTGTTAGCAAACTGTTCCAAGAAGGGAAGGGTGGAACTCTGTGTGACGAAGTCACACATCAGAAAGCAATCTCTCAGAAAGCTTCTCTCTACTTCTTATGTGACGTTATTTCCTTTCTCACCATGGGCCCCTATGGGCTCCCAAATATCACTTTCCAGATTCCACGAAAAGAGTGTTAGCAAACTGCCTTCTGAAGTCTAAGTTATAAGTCTGGGAGATGAACTCACAGATCAGAAAGAAGTTTCTCAGAAAGCTTCTTTCACGTTTTGAACGGATGAAATTTCCTTTATCAGCGTAGGCCTCAAAGCGATGCAAGGAAGCCCTTCTCAGTTTCCTCAAAGACAGTGTTAATGGACTGCTCCACGAACACATAGTGTAACTCTGTGAGATGAATTCACACATCACCAGGCAGTTTCTAAGAAAGCTTCTTTCTAGTTTTCATCTGTGGATATATCCTTTGTCACCGTAAGCTTCATTGCGCTATGAAGTGTCTAATTGCAGATTTCCAGAAAACTGTGTTAACAAACTGATCACTGAAGAGAACGTGTAACTCTGAGAGTTGCATTCACACATGGCA
>NW_022142845.1:0-3591 GCF_007565055.1 Rhinopithecus roxellana | reverse complement strand
TTTCTCAGAAAGCTTCTTTCACGTTTTGAACGGATGAAATTTCCTTTATCAGCGTAGGCCTCAATGTGATCCAAAGAAGCCCTTCTCAGATTCCTCAAAGACAGTGTTAATGGACTGCTCCACGAAACATAAGTGTAACTCTGTGAGATGAATTCACACATCACCAAGAAGTTTCTAAGAAAGCTTCTTTCTTGTTTTCTTCTGTGGATATTCCTTTGTCACTGTAATGTTCTTTGCGCTATGAAGTATCTAATTGCAGATTTCCAGAAAACTGTGCTAACAAACAGATCACAGAAGAGAAACGTGTAACTCTGTGAGTTGCATTCACACATGGCAATGCAGTTTCTCAGAAAGCTTCTCTTTAGTTATTATGTGAGGATATTTCCCTTATCACCATGGGCCCCAATAGGCTCCCAAATATCACTTTGCAGATTCCACGAAAAGAGTGTTAGCAAACTGCTTCTTGAGGCAGAGGTTGTAACTCTGTGAGATGAACTCACAGATCAGAAAGAAGTTCTCAGAAAGCTTCTTTCACGTTTTGAACGGATGAAATTTCCTTTATCAGCGTAGGCCTCAATGTGATCCAAAGAAGCCCTTCTCAGATTCCTCAAAGACAGTGTTAATGGACTGCTCCACGAAACATAAGTGTAACTCTGTGAGATGAATTCACACATCACCAAGAAGTTTCTAAGAAAGCTTCTTTCTTGTTTTCTTCTGTGGATATTCCTTTGTCACTGTAATGTTCTTTGCGCTATGAAGTATCTAATTGCAGATTTCCAGAAAACTGTGCTAACAAACAGATCACAGAAGAGAAACGTGTAACTCTGTGAGTTGCATTCACACATGGCAATGCAGTTTCTCAGAAAGCTTCTCTTTAGTTATTATGTGAGGATATTTCCCTTATCACCATGGGCCCCAATAGGCTCCCAAATATCACTTTGCAGATTCCACGAAAGAGTGTTAGCAAACTCTTGAGGCAGAGGTTGTAACTCTGTGAGATGAACTCACAGATCAGAAAGAAGTTTCTCAGAAAGCTTCTTTCACGTTTTGAACGGATGAAATTTCCTTTATCAGCGTAGGCCTCAATGTGATCCAAAGAAGCCCTTCTCAGATTCCTCAAAGACAGTGTTAATGGACTGCTCCACGAAACATAAGTGTAACTCTGTGAGATGAATTCACACATCACCAAGAAGTTTCTAAGAAAGCTTCTTTCTTGTTTTCATCTGTGGATTTCCTTTGTCACTGTAATGTTCATTGCGCTATGAAGTATCTAATTGCAGATTTCCAGAAAACTGTGCTAACAAACAGATCACAGAAGAGAAACGTGTAACTCTGTGAGTTGCATTCACACATGGCAATGCAGTTTCTCAGAAAGCTTCTCTTTAGTTATTATGTGAGGATATTTCCCTTATCACCATGGGCCCCAATAGGCTCCCAAATATCACTTTGCAGATTCCACGAAAAGAGTGTTAGCAAACTGCTTCTTGAGGCAGAGGTTGTAACTCTGTGAGATGAACTCACAGATCAGAAAGAAGTTTCTCAGAAAGCTTCTTTCACGTTTTGAACGGATGAAATTTCCTTTATCAGCGTAGGCCTCAATGTGATCCAAAGAAGCCCTTCTCAGATTCCTCAAAGACAGTGTTAATGGACTGCTCCACGAAACATAAGTGTAACTCTGTGAGATGAATTCACACATCACCAAGAAGTTTCTAAGAAAGCTTCTTTCTTGTTTTCATCTGTGGATATTTCCTTTGTCACTGTAATGTTCATTGCGCTATGAAGTATCTAATTGCAGATTTCCAGAAAACTGTGCTAACAAACAGATCACAGAAGAGAAACGTGTAACTCTGTGAGTTGCATTCACACATGGCAATGCAGTTTCTCAGAAAGCTTCTCTTTAGTTATTATGTGAGGATATTTCCCTTATCACCATGGGCCCCAATAGGCTCCCAAATATCACTTTGCAGATTCCACGAAAAGAGTGTTAGCAAACTGCTTCTTGAGGCAGAGGTTGTAACTCTGTGAGATGAACTCACAGATCAGAAAGAAGTTTCTCAGAAAGCTTCTTTCACGTTTTGAACGGATGAAATTTCCTTTATCAGCGTAGGCCTCAATGTGATCCAAAGAAGCCCTTCTCAGATTCCTCAAAGACAGTGTTAATGGACTGCTCCACGAAACATAAGTGTAACTCTGTGAGATGAATTCACACATCACCAAGAAGTTTCTAAGAAAGCTTCTTTCTTGTTTTCTTCTGTGGATATTCCTTTGTCACTGTAATGTTCTTTGCGCTATGAAGTATCTAATTGCAGATTTCCAGAAAACTGTGCTAACAAACAGATCACAGAAGAGAAACGTGTAACTCTGTGAGTTGCATTCACACATGGCAATGCAGTTTCTCAGAAAGCTTCTCTTTAGTTATTATGTGAGGATATTTCCCTTATCACCATGGGCCCCAATAGGCTCCCAAATATCACTTTGCAGATTCCACGAAAAGAGTGTTAGCAAACTGCTTCTTGAGGCAGAGGTTGTAACTCTGTGAGATGAACTCACAGATCAGAAAGAAGTTTCTCAGAAGCTTCTTTCACGTTTTGAACGGATGAAATTTCCTTTTCAGCGTAGCCTCAATGTGATCCAAGAGAAGCCCTTCTCAGATTCCTCAAAGACAGTGTTAATGGACTGCTCCACGAAACATAAGTGTAACTCTGTGAGATGAATTCACACATCACCAAGAAGTTTCTAAGAAAGCTTCTTTCTTGTTTTCATCTGTGGATATCCTTTGTCACTGTAATGTTCATTGCGCTATGAAGTATCTAATTGCAGATTTCCAGAAAACTGTGCTAACAAACAGATCACAGAAGAAAACGTGTAACTCTGTGAGTTGCATTCACACATGGCAATGCAGTTTCTCAGAAAGCTTCTCTTTAGTTATTATGTGAGGATATTTCCCTTATCACCATGGGCCCCAATAGGCTCCCAAATATCACTTTGCAGATTCCACGAAAGAGTGTTAGCAAACTGCTTCTTGAGGCAGAGGTTGTAACTCTGTGAGATGAACTCACAGATCAGAAAGAAGTTTCTCAGAAAGCTTCTTTCACGTTTTGAACGGATGAAATTTCCTTATCAGCGTAGGCCTCAATGTGATCCAAAGAAGCCCTTCTCAGATTCCTCAAAGACAGTGTTAATGCGACTGCTCCACGAAACATAAGTGTAACTCTGTGAGATGAATTCACACATCACCAAGAAGTTTCTAAGAAAGCTTCTTTCGTTTTCTTCTGTGGATATTCCTTTGTCACTGTAATGTTCTTTGCGCTATGAAGTATCTAATTGCAGATTTCCAGAAAACTGTGCTAACAAACAGATCACTGAAGAGAAACGTGTAACTCTGTGAGTTGCATTCACACATGGCATATGCAGTTTCTCAGAACGCTTCTCTTTAGTTATTATGTGAGGATATTTCCCTTATCACCATGGGCCCAATAGGTTCCCAAATATCACTTTGCAGATTCCACGAAAAGAGTGTTAGCAAACTGCTTCTTGAGGCAGGGTTGTAACTCTGTGAGATGAACTCACAGATCAGAAAGAAGTTTCTCA
>NW_022142844.1:32500-36433 GCF_007565055.1 Rhinopithecus roxellana | reverse complement strand
GTGTTTTTTTTTTTTTTTTTGAGAAGGAATCTCGCTCTGTCACCCAGGCTGAAGTGCTGTGGCTTGGATCTGCAGCTCACTGCAAGCTCCCGGCTCCCGGGTTCACGCCATTCTCCTGCCTCAGCCTCCCGAGTAGCTGGGACTAGAGGTGCCCGCCACCTCGCCCAGCTAGTTTTTTGTGTGCGTGTGTGTTTTTTTTTTTTTTTTTTTTTTGAGACGGAGTCTGTCTCTGTCACCCAGGCTGGAGTTTTGTGGCTGGATCTCAGCTCACTGCAAGCTCCGCCTCCCGGGTTCACGCCATTCTCCTGCCTCAGCCTCCCGAGTAGGTGGGACTACAGGCGCCCGCCATCTCGCCAGGCTAGTTTTGTGTGTGTGTGTGTGTGTGTGTGTGTGTGTGTGTTTGAGACGGAGTCTCGCTCTGTCACCCAGGCTGGATGCTGTGGCCGGATCTCAGCTCATTGCAAGCTCCGCCTCCCGGGTTCACACCATTCTCCTTCCTCAGCCTCCCGAGTAGCTGGGACTACAGGCGCACGCCACCTCGCCCGGCTAGTTTTTTGTTTTTTTTGTTTTTTGTTTTTTTTTAAGACGGAGTCTCGCTCTGTCACCCAGGCTGGAGTGCTGTGGCTGGATCTCACCTCACTGCAAACTCCTCCTCCCGGGTTTACGTCATTCTCCTGCCTCAGCCTCCGGAGTAGCTCGGAATATAGGCGCCCGCCATCTCGCCCGGCTAGTTATGTGTTGTGTGTGTGTGTGTGTGTGTGTTTTGTGTGTGTTTTTGAGATGGGGTCTCGCTCTGTCACCCAGGCTACAGTGCTGTGGCCGGATCTCAGCTCATTGCAAGCTCCGCCTCCCGGGTTCACGCCATTCTTCTGCTTCAGCCTCCGGAGGAGCTGGGACTATGGGCGCCCGCCACCACGCCCAGGTAGTTTTGTGTGTGTGTGTGTGTGTGTGTGTGTGTGTGTGTGTGTGTGTGTGTGTTTGATACGGAGTCTCACTCTGTCACCCAGGCTTGAGTTCTGTGGCTGGATCTCAGCTCATTGCAAGCTCCGCCTCCCGGGTTCACGCCATTCTCCTGCTTCAGCTTCCGGAGTAGCTTGGACTACAGGCGAGCGCCACCACGCCCAGCTAGTTTTGTGTGTGTGTGTGTGTGTGTGTGTGTCTGTGTGTTTTCATTTGAGATGGAGTCTAGCTCTGTCACCCAGGCTGGAGTGCTGTGGCTGGATCTCAGGTCACTGCAAACTCCGCCTCCCGGGTTCACGCCATTCTCCTGCCTCAGCCTCCCGAGTAGCAGGGACACAGGCGCCTGCCACCTCGCCCGGCTAGTTTTTGTTTTTTTTTTTTTTTTTTTTAAGACGGAGTTTCTCTCTGTCACCCAGGCTACAGTGCTGTGGCCGGATCTCAGCTCATTGCAAGCTCCGCCACCCGGGTTCACGCCTTTCTCCTGCCTCAGCTTCCCAAGTAGTTGGGACTACAGGCGCTTGCCACCTCGCCCGGCTAGTTTTTTGTGTTTTTATTTTTATTTTATTTTTTATTTTTTTTTGATTCGGAGTCCCGCTCTGTCACCCAGGCTGAAGTGCTGTGGCTGGATCTCAGCTCACTGCAAGCTCCGCCTCCCGGGTTCACGCCATTCTCCTTCCTCCACTTCCCGAGTGGCTGGGACTACAGGCGCCCGCCATCGCGCCCGGCTAGTTTTGTGTGTGTGTGTGTGTGTGTGTGTGTGTGTGTGTGTTTGAGACGGAGTCTGCCTACGTCACGTAGGCTGGAGTGCTGTGGCCGGATCTCAGCTCATTGCAAGCTCCGCCTCCCGGGTTCACGCCATTCTCCTGCCTCAGCCTCCCGAGTAGCTGGGACTACAGGCGCCCGCCACCTCATCCGGCTAGTTTTTTTTTTTTTTTTTTTTGGTTTGTTTTGTTTTTTTTTTTTTTGAGACAGAGTCTGGCTCTGTCACCCAGGCTGGAGTTCTGTGGCTGGATCTCAGCTCACTACAAGCTCCGCCTCCCGGGTTCACGGCATTCTCCTGCCTCAGCCTCCGGAGTAGCTCGGAATACAGGCGCCCGCCATCTCGCCCGGCTAGTTTTTTTTGTGTGTGTGTTTGTGTGTGTGTTTTCTTTTGAGACGGAGTCTCGCTCTGTCACCCAGGCTGGAGTGCTGTGGCCGGATGTTAGCTCATTGCACGCTCCGCCTGCCGGGTTCACGCCTTTCTCCTGCCTCAGCCTCTCGAGTAGCTGGGACTACAGGCGCCCGCCACCTCACCCGGCTTGTTTTTTGTGATTTTTTTTTTTTTTTTTTGAGACATAGTCTCGCTCTGTCACCCAGGCTGGAGTGCAGTGGGTGGATCTCAGCTCACTGCATGCTCCGCCTCCCGGGTCCACGGCATTCTCCTGCTTCAGCCTCCAGAGTAGTGGGGACTACAGGCGTCCTCCACAACGCCCAGCTAGTTTTGTGTGTGGTGTGTGTGTGTGTGTGTGTGTGTGTGTGTGTTTTGAGATGGAGTCTCGCTCTGTCACCCAGGCTGGAGTGCTGTGCCCGGATCTCAGCTCATTGCAAACTCCGCCTCCCGTGTTCACGCCATTCTCCTGCCTCAGCCTCCCGAGTAGCTGGGACTACAGGCGCCCGCCACCTCATCCGGCGTTTTTTGTGGTTATTTTTGTTTGTTTTTTTTGTTTTTTTTTTTGAGACGGAGTCTTGCTCTGTCACCCCGGCTGGAGTGCTGTGGCTGGATCACAGCTCACTATAAGCTCCGCCACCCGGGTTCACGCCATTCTCCTTCCTCAGCCTCCCGAGTAGCTGGGACTACAGGCGCCCGCAACCTCGCCTGGCTAGTTTTGTGTGTGTGTGTGTGTGTGTGTTTGTGTTTTTGGACGGAGTCTGTCTCTGTCACCCAGGCCTGAGTGCTGTGGCCGGATCTCAGCTCATTGCAAGCTCCGCCTCCCGGGTTCACGCCATTCTCCTGCTTCAGCCTCCGGAGGAGCTGGGACTACGGGCGCCCGCCACCACGCCCAGGTAGTTTTGTGTGTGTGTGTGTGTGTGTGTGTGTGTTTCTTTTGAGACGGAGTCTCGCTCTGTCACGCAGGCTGGAGTGGTCTAGCCGGATCTCAGCTCATTGAAAGCTCCGCCACCCGGGTTCACGTCTTTCTCCTGCCTCAGCCTCCCAAGTAGCTGGGACTACAGACGCCTGCCACCTCGCCCGGCTAGTTTTTTGTGTTTTTTTTTTTTTTTTTTTTTTTAAGACGGAGTCTCGCTCTGTCACCCAGGCTGGAGTGCTGTGGCTGGATCTCAGCTCAATGCAAGCTCCGCCTCCCGGGTTCACGCCATTCTCCTGCCTCAGCCTCCCGAGTAACTGGGACTACAGGCGCCTGCCACCTCGTCAGGCTAGTTTTTTGTGTTTTTTTGTTTGTTTGTTTGTTTTTAAGACGGAGTTTCTCTCTGTCACCCAGGCTGGAGTGCTGTGGCCGGATCTCAGCTCATTGCAAGCTCCGCCACTTGGGTTCATGCCACTCTCCTGCCTCAGCCTCCCAAGTAGTTGGGACTACAGGAGACCGCCACCTCATCCGGCTAGTTTTTGCGTGTTTTTTTTTTTTGTTTGTTCTTTTTTGTTTTTCTTTTTTTGAGACCGAGTCTGCCTCCGTCACCCAGGCTGGAGTGCTCTGGCTGGATCTCAGCTCACTGCAAGCTCCGCCTCCCGGGTTCACGCCATTCTCCTTCCTTGGCCTCCCGAGTAGCTGGGACTATAGGCGCCCGCCACCTCGCCCGGCTAGTTTTGTGTGTGTGTGTCTGTGTGTGTGTGTGTGTTTTTGAGACGGAGTCTGTCTCTGTCACCCAGGATGGAGTGCAGTGGCCGGATCTCAGCTCATTGCAACCTCCGCCTACCGGGTTCACGCCATTCTCCTGCCTCAGCCTCCCGAGTAGCTGAGACTACAGGTGCCTGCCACC
>NW_022142844.1:0-30000 GCF_007565055.1 Rhinopithecus roxellana | reverse complement strand
CTGCCACCTCACCTGGCTAGTTTTGTGTGTGTGTGTTTTTTTTCTTTTTTTTTGAGACGGAGTCTCTCTCTGTCACCCAGGCTGGAGTGCTGTGGCAAGATCTCAGCTCATTGCAAGCTCCGCCTCCCGGGTTTGTGCCTTTCTCCTGCCTCAGCCTCCCAAGTAGCTGGGACTACAGGCGCCCGCCACCTCGCCCAGCTAGTTTTTTGTGGGTTTTTTTTTTTTTTTTTTCTTGATACGGAGTCCCGCTCTGTCACCCAGGCTGTAGTGCTGTGGCTGGATCTCAGCTCACTGCAAGCTCAACCTCCCGGGTTCACGACATTCTCCTGCCTCAGCCTCCCGAGTAGCTGGGAATACAGGCGCACGCCACCTCGCCCGGCTAGATTTTTGTGTTTTTATTTTTATTTTTATTTTTTTTGAGACGGAGTCTCTCTCTGTCACCCAGGCTGGAGTGCTGTGGCTTGATCTCAGCTCACTGCAAGCTCCGCCTCCCGGGTTCACGCCATTCTCCTGCCTCAGCCTCCCGAGTAGCTGTGACTACAGGCGCCCGCCACCTCATCCGGCTAGATTTTTTTGTTTTTTATTTTTTTTATTTTCTTTTTTTTTTTGAGATGGAGTCTGGCTCTGTCACCCAGGCTGGAGTGCTGTGGCTGGATCTCAGCACACTGCAAGCTCCGCCTCCCGGGTTCACGCCATTGTCCTTCCTCAACTTCCCGAGTAGCTGGGACTACAGGTGCCCGCCATCGTGCCTGGCTAGTTTTGTGTGTGTGTGTGTGTGTGTGGGTGTGTGTGTGTGTATGTTTGTGACGTTGTCTGCCTCTGTCACGCAGTCTGGAGTGCTGTGGCCGGATCTCAGCTCATTGCAAGCTCCGCCTCCCAGGTTCACGCCATTCTCCTGCTTCATCCTCCAGAGGAGCTGTGACTACAGGCGCCCGCCATCGTGCCCGGCTAGTTTTGTGTGTGTGTGTGTGGGGGGGGTGTGTGTGTGTATGTTTGTGACGGAGTCTGCCTCTGTCACGCAGTCTGGAGTGCTGTGGCCGGATCTCAGCTCATTGCAAGCTCCGCCTCCCAGGTTCACGCCATTCTCCTGCTTCAGCCTCCAGAGTAGCTGGGACTACAGGAGCCCGCCACCACGCCGAGCTAGTTTTCTGTGTGTGTTTTTGTGTGTGTGTGTGTTTGTTTTTTTTTCTTTTGAGACGGAGTCTCGCTCTGTCACCCTGGCTGGAGTGCTGTGGCCGGATCTCAGCTCATTGCTAGCTCCGCCTCCCGGGTTCATGCCTTTCTCCTGCCTCAGCCTCCCGAGTCGCTGGGACTACAGGCGCCCGCCACCAGGCCCAGCTAGTTGTGTGTGTGTGTGTGTGTGTTTGTGTGTGTGTTTTCTTTTGAGACGGAGTCTCGCTCTGTCACCCAGGCTGGAGTGCTGTGGCCGGATCTTAGCTCATTGCAAGCTCCGCCTACCGGGTTTACGCCTTTCTCCTGCCTCAGCCTCCCGAGTAGCTGGGACTACAGGCGCCCGCCACCTCACCCGAGTAGTTTTTTGTTTTTTGTTTGTTTTTTTTTTTTTTTTTGAGACGGAGTCCCGCTCTGTCACCCAGGCCAGCGTGCTGTGGCGGGTCCTCAGCTCACTGAAAGCTCCGCCTCCCGGGTTCAGGCCATTCTCCTGCCTCTGCCTTCCCAGTAGCTGGGAATACAGGCGTCCGCCACCTCGCCCGGCTGGGTTTTGTGTTTTTTTTTTCTTTTTCTTTTTTTTTTTTGAGACGTAGTCTCGCTCTGTCACTCAGGCTGGAGTGCTGTGGATGGATCTAAGCTCACTGCAAGCTCTGCCACCCAGGTTCACGCCATTCTCCTGCCTCAGCCTCCCGAGTAGCTAGGACTACAGGCGCCCGCCACCTCATCCTGCTAGTTTTTTGTGTTTTTTATTTTTTTTTTTTTTCTTCTTTTTATGAGACGGAGTCTGGCTCTGTCACCCAGGCTGGAGTGCTGTGGCTGCATCTCATCTCACTGCAAGCTCCGCCTCCCGGGTTCACACCATTCTGCTTCCTCAACTTTCCGAGTAGCTGGGACTACAGGCGCCCGCCATCGCGCCCGTCTTGTTTTGTGTGTGTGTGTGTGTGTGTGTGTGTGTGTGTGTGTGTGTATGTTTGAGACGGAGTCTGCCTCTGTCACGCAGTCTGGAGTGCTGTGGCCGGATCTCAGCTCATTGCAAGCTCCGCCTCCCGGGTTCACGCCATTCTCCTGCCTCAGCCTCCTGAGTAGCTGGGTCTACTGGTGCCTGCCATCTCGCCTGGGTAGTTTTTGTGTGTGTGTGTGTGTGTGTGTGTGTGTCTTTTTGAGATGGAGTCTGCCTGTGTCACCCAGGCTGGAGTGCTGTGACCGGATCTCAGCTCATTGCAAGCTCCGCCTCCCAGGTTCACGTCATTCTCCTGCTTCAGCCTCCAGAGTAGCTGGGACTACAGGCGCCTGCCATCACGCCGAGCTAGTTTTCTGTGTGTGTTTGTGTGTGTGTGTGTGCTTGTTTTTTTTTCTTTTGAGACGGAGACTCGCTCTGTTACCCTGGATGGAGTACTGTGGCCTGATCTCAGCTCATTGCAAGCTCCGCCTCCCGGGTTTATGCCTTTCTCCTGCCTCAGCCTCCCGAGTAGCTGGGACTACAGGCGCCCGCCACCAGGCCCAGCTAGTTTTGTGTGTGTATGTGTGTGTATGTTTGTGTGTGTGTTTTCTTTTGAGATGGAGTCTCGCTCTGTCACCCAGGCTGGAGTGCTGTCGCCGGAACTTAGCTCATTGCAAGCTCCACCTGCCGGGTTCACACCTTTCTCCTGCCTCAGCCTCCTGAGTAGCTGGGACTACAGGCGCCCGCCACCTCACCCGAATAGTTTTTTTTTTTTTTTTTTTTTAATTTTTTTGAGACGGAGTCCCGCTCTGTCACCCAGGCCAGCGTGCTGTGGCGGGATCTCAGCTCACTGCAAGCTCCGCCTCCCGGGTTCAGGCCATTCTCCTGCCTCAGCCTCCCCAGTAGCTGGGAATACAAGCATCCGCCACCTCGCCTGGCTGGGTTTTGTGGTTTTTTTTTTCGTTTTTTTTTTCTGAGACGTAGTCTCGCTCTGTCACCCAGGCTGGAGTGCTGTGGCTGGATCTAAGCTCACTGCAAGCTCCGCCTCCCGGGTTCACGCCATTCTCCTGCCTCAGCCTCCCGAGTAGCTGGGACTACAGGCGCCCGCCATCTCGCCCGGGTAGTTTTGTGTGTGGGGGTGTTTGTGTGTGTGTGTGTGTGTTTATGTGTATGTTTGAGACGGAGTCTGCCTCTGTCACCGATGCTGGAGTTCTGTGGCCGGATCTCAGCTCATTGCAAGCTCCGCCTCCCGGGTTCACGACATTCTCCTGCTTCAGCCTCCGGAGTAGCTGGGACTGCAGGCGCCCGCCACCACGCCCAGCTAGTTTTGTGTGTGTGTGTGTGTGTGTGTGTGTTTTCTTTTTAGACGGAGTCTCGCTCTGTCACCCAGGCTGGAGGGCTGTGGCCGGATCTCAGCTCATTGTAAGCTCCGCCTCCCTGGTTCACGCCTTTCTCCTGCCTCAGCCTCCCGAGTAGCTGGGACTACAGGCGCCTGCCACCTCCCCCGGCTAGTTTTTTGTGTTTCTTTTCTTTTTTTTTTTTTTTTTTTTTGAGACCTCAGCTCACTGCAAGCTCTGCCTCCCGGGTTCACGCCATTCTCGTGCCTCAGCATCCCGAGTAGCTGGGAATACCGGTGCCCGCAATCTCGCCCGGCTAGTTTTGTGTGTGTGTGTGTTTGTGTGTGTGTGTTTTGAGACGGAGTCTGGCTCTGTCACCCAGGCTGGAGTGCTGTGCCTGAATCTCAGCTCATTGCAAGCTCCGCCTCCCGGGTTCACGCCATTCTCCTGCCTCAGCCTCCCGAGTAGCTGGGACTACAGGCGCCCACCACCTCGCCTGGCTAGTTTTGTGTTTTTTTGTTTTTTGTTTTTTTGTTTTTTTTTTTGAGATGGAGTCTCACTCTGTCACCCAGCCTGGAGTGCTGTGGCTGGATCTCAGCTCACCACAAGCTCCGCCTCCCGGGTTCACGCCATTCTCCTGCCTCAGCCTCCCGAGTAGCTGTGAGTACAGGCACATCTCATGTTATCTTAACTTTTGAAATTCTAATAAATTCAGTGCAATCACTATGTTTTCCATTCCTGTAAGAATTACTTGAATTCCCTCATCTGCCTCCTGGTATTTATTGATCCCTCTGTGTCTGTGTTTCAATTTTTATCTCCCTCACATCCCATTTTCTGTGGCTGTTCTCTCAGTTCTAGCATCCCGTAAGGTATAATTCATGGTGTTGTCATCACTTCAGTCTTGTGTTCAGTCTTAGCTTTGATTACCATAGGCAATAACTGTTCTACAAGTGACTTAAGAGCAAAGTGGTGTCTTGTTCCTTGATTCATTCCCCAGGACCTGAAATATCATTTGGTATATTGTAGGAATTCAAACAATATTTATTGAATGAAAGATGAATGGAGAAGTCTTCATTTGTCTAGTTGTTTTACATCATATTCATGTTTTTTCTTCTCAAAACACTCTTCGCAAACTACATTCGACACTTATTACCCAAACTTAACTGTCCACTAGTCTAAAATTTGGCTGGACTGAAAATAATATAAACTTTAAGTTTAGTATATTAATATTGATGCCTTACACTTTATGGATACATGTGTATATAATGAAAGTAAATATACCTGCTTATTATTTTCTTGACTATCTGAACTTATTACACCATTTTTAGGATCACAAATGAGACAGTAAAACTAAATTTAGATTGATTTTTCGCTCTCATAATACCAACAAATGCATAGAAAATTGTGTTTCTTGTTATCTACAGGAAGTTATATATTCAGTAATCGAAAAGTAAGTTTGTCATTCAAATACTAATTGGAAAGTAATTTTTTTCTGCTTTTTGTGTATTAATTTTCAGTGTTCTTATTTCTATTCAAGTTGTTTATGTTTTTTCCATCTGGTGTAGAATTCTGTGTTTTCACTCACACTGTTATCTGGATTGTTTATGTGAAGACACAGTAGGGGAGTACCGTTGTTTGATCATGGAGAATTTTGTTAAAATAAAACAAATAAATGTTTGCGGGGAGCTCATCATGGTGACAATTATGCTGTCTTCCAAGACTAGGAGTTGAGGAATAAGGAATCAACATAAAAGTAAGGAAACAATGATATCTGCTTATAAAGAGAAAATGAGCAAATCAGGAGTATGCTAACCATGGAATATAAGTGCAATAAATTAATATTTGAAATGTTATGATGTCCATTTATTTGTTTTTTTATAGTAATTTTTCCATTCTTATCAAAAAGTGCTAAAGTAAGATTCACCAGATATTTAGAATACAAACATAAAGGCCTTACATAACTGTGGAACGTGTATCATTACCACTACATTTGAAGAAGCAGGAAGGAAGAAACATGAAAAGTGACGGTAAACAGCATGTTTCCTTAAACAGTATTTCTAGAAGTCCCATTGCTATGGTTTGAATGTGTCTCCTCTAAAACTCAGATGTAGTCAATGTGATGGTATTAGGAGTGAGGACTTTGAGAGGTGATTAGATCTTGACAGCTGTTCCCCCTTTAATGGGATTAAAACTTTCATTGAAAAGGGTTCAAACAGCTGTTGGCTAACTTTTCTTCTTTTCTATCATGTAAGAAGGTGGTGTTCCCCCCCTTTGGAGGATACAAGAAAGATACGATAAGAACAAAGATACAGCTTTGTCCTGTTACATAAATCAGTAATGCATCATCCTTGATATCTCTCTCTTTAATCCAAGTATCCACATTATAACACATCCACTGTCGATCATCTGTATTCAAATAAAAGCCATTCCTTTCATGTGCACAATAAGCCTCATTCACTCCTAGTTTGCAAATGGCAAATATATTGGGTTTTGTTGTTGTCGTTGTTTTTTTCCTTTCACAGTTGTTATTAGCATGGCAGTTGATTTTATTTTTCTACTTTTAAACAATCAAACAAACTTCAATGTCATTTCTAGGTACTGCTTATTACACAAATCCTCCCATGGTAAAATTCCTTGAAAGAGTTGTCTATTTGCGAAGGGCTCAATTTCTTTTCTCCCTTTCTCTCCTGAACCCATTTCATTTAAGGGATTTTGTCTCTGTCTCCATTTCTCTGCAACTGCTCTGTCAATGTCCTTATGGCCCTCTGCGTTGCTAGTCCATTGGCCATTTCTCAGGCTTATTTCAGTCATCATCAGGCATGTTTGAAAGACATGATCACACACTCTTCCGCACGAAACACTCTCCTCACTTGGTTTTCATGCCAGACACCTCTTTTGTTTTTCTCCTCTTTAACCACTAATTTTCAGTGTTCTTCTCTGAATCCTCCTTTTGGCATGACTGTTAATGTTGCACTGGGTTCAACTTTTTTTTTTATTTTTAAATGTCTGTATACAAACTTCATAGGTGATTCTATCCAGTTTCATGGCTTTTAATATCATCAATATGCTGATGACCTCCAAAGTTGTATCTCTAAACCAGCTCTCTCCTCTGAACTCCAGATTCAAGCATGCAATGGTTATTATGTTATCTTTATGTGGATAGCTTTTAGACACATCAACCTAACTCAGAAAAGTCCTTCCAACTCTACTGAACATGATCGTTCTCTTAGTTATATGCTTTCATATAATCATGTTCTTTTTCCTACATGTATATATTTTTTTCTGTTCTTGCCTATTAGACTGTAATCTATCATATAAGGACACGGTGTTCCTCCCCTCTGGAACATACAACAAGAAGGCCCTAACAAAATGCTAGCTCTTCAATGTTGACCTTCCCAATACTGTGAGAATTAAAATTCTGTTCTTTGTAAATTACCTAGTCTCAGGTATTTTGTTGTAGCCGTGCAAACATACCATGAAACTTACTGAACAATTTTTACTTGTATCAGATTAGTAAGAATTAGTCTCAATTTCACATCTCATGACAAGAGAGACAGAGATATATATTCTATTAACCTGGCACATTACTACATTCTGAAGTACAGGGTTATTGTTACTAAGATGGAAGGGGTGAAGGAACATTAGTGTAGGGAGATAAAGGTCTCTGCCAGTATCTTTAGTGGAGATACATCTCATTAAAATTTCTTAGTATTTTTCAAATCACTATTGTTTGTTTTTATTGTTGCTCTCTTTTTTTAATAACATTTTACTGTGGGATTATTTTCCAAAACCATTAGGCTTCACTTCTTAATAAATCATTCAATTTAGAAAGAAATCATCTGGGTTCTAGGCTCTGTTTTGTCATTAATTCTTTATATAATCTTGGAAGATTGTTTAATAGCACTGGATTTCAATTTATTTTGAAATATACATGGTTTTAAAATTTAACTATAACATAATTTTACCATCTATTTTTTACTTATCTACGTATTATGCATGTAAAATAATTATATATTAGTAAACATGTTTCTAATGCATACCACAGATCCAATTCTAAAAAATATATCAACACAAAATTAAACAACCCATTATTCAACCTTGCACTTAATTGTAATTTATCCTCAAGATAGTAAATAATTGTTCTAAATTTTTATTAACATTTTATTCTGAAATGTTAAGGGAATCTTATTATTTTTCTAAATAAGTTATTAAATTCATTTACTACATTATTTTACAAATAATTATTTAGCACATCCTATATGTTGGCTACTGTTCTATGTATTTATATTATATATTAAAAGAATTATCAGATAGATCCATACTGTTTAGTAGATAAGAGTCTAATCGGTAAGAATAGCAAAATATATATTTATATAGAAGACAAAGGACATGATTGTATGAAAGCATAAAATTAAGAGAATCATCATGTTCAGTCGAGTTGGGAGGACTTTTCTGAGCTACGTTGCTGTGTTTATAAGCTATCCACATAAAGATAACATAATACCCTTTGCATGCTTGAATCTGGAGTTCAGAGGAGAGAGCTAGTTTAGAGATACAACTTTGGAGGTCATCAGCATATTCATGATATTAAAAACCATGGAACTGGATAGAATCACATATGAAGTTTGTATACAGACTTTTAAAAATAATAAAAAAAAAAGAGTTGAAACCAGTGCAACATTAACAATCATACCAAAAGGAGAA
Source organism: Rhinopithecus roxellana (assembly GCF_007565055.1). Taxonomy (NCBI): domain Eukaryota; kingdom Metazoa; phylum Chordata; class Mammalia; order Primates; family Cercopithecidae; genus Rhinopithecus; species Rhinopithecus roxellana. Next base: position 21,849 of record NW_022142844.1, on the reverse strand, counting down.
TTCGGTGAAAAACACTGAAAATTAGTGGTTAAAGAGATAGGACAAAAACCGAAAGTGGTGTCTGGAATGAAAACCAAGTGAGGAGTGTGTTTCAAGCAGAAGAATATGTGATCATCTCTTTCAAATGCTGATCATGAGTAAAATGAAGCCTGGGAAATGGCCACTGGACTTAGCAATGTGGAGCCATAAGGACATTGGCAGAGCAGTTGCAGGGAAATGGAGAGACAAAATCCCTTCAATGAAATGGGTTCAGGAGAGAAAGGGAGAAAAGAAACTGGGCTCTTCAAAAATAGACAACTCTTTCAAGGAATTCTACTATGAGAGGATTTATGTAACAAGCAGTACCTATAAATGACATTGAGGTTTGTTTGTTTGATTGTTTAAAAGTAGGAAAATAAAATCACCTGCCATTGTTGCAAGAAGTCAGGGACCCTGAACAGAGGGACAGGCTGGAGCCAGGGCAGAGGAGCATAAATTGTGAAGATTTCATGAACATTTATCGCTCTCTATTAATACTCTTATAATTTCTTATGCCTGTCGTCTTACTTTAATTTCTTAATCCTGGTATCTTCGTAAGCTGAGGTTGTATGTCACCTCAGGTCCACTACAGGGTTAACTGTACTAATTGAATGTAAAACATGTGTGTTTTAACAATATTAAATCAGTGCACCTTGATAAAAACAGAATAACAGCGATTTTAGGGAATAAGGGAAGACAACCATAAGGTCTGACTGCATGTGGGGTTGGGCAAAAAGAGCCATATTTTTCTTCTTGCAGAGAGCCTATAAATGGATGTGCAAGTAGAAGAGCTATCACTAACTTCTTTTCCTAGCAAGGAATATTAAGACCCTAGGAAAAGAATTGCATTCCTGGGGGGAGGTCTATAAACAGCCACTCTGGGAGTGTCTGTCTTATGCTGTTGAGATAAGGACTGAAATACACCCTGGTCTCCTGCAGTACCCTCAGGCTTATTAGGGTAGGGAAAAAACCTCTCCCTGGTAAATTTGAGGTCAGATCGGTTCTCTGCTCTCGAACCCGGTTTTCTGCTGTTTAAGATGTTTATCAACACAATATGTGCACAGCTGAATATAGACCCTTATCAGGAGTTTTTGATTTTGCCCTTTGCCTTGTGATCTTTATTGGCCGCAGAAGCATGTGATCTTTGTTCTCCTTTTTGCCCTTTGAAGCATGTGGTCTTTGTGACCTACTCTCTGTTCATACACCCCCTCCCCTTTTGAAGTCCTGAATAAAATCCTGCTGGTTTTGTGACTCAGGTGGGCATCATCAACCTACCAATATGTGATGTCACCCTTCGCAGCCAAGCTGTAAAATTCCTCTCTTTGTACTCTTTCTCTTTATTTCTCAGACTGGCTGACATTTATGGAAAATAGAAAGAACCTATGTTGAAATATTGGGGGTGGGTTCCCCTGATATGGCATGCTAATAACAATTGTGAAAGGAACAAAACAAAAACAACAACAACAACAAAAAAAAAAACCAACAAAACCCAGTATATTTGCCATGTGCAAGCTAGAGTGAATGGGGCTTATTGTTCACATGAAAGGAATGACGTTTATTTGAATATAGATGATTGACAGTGGATATGTTATAATGTAGATACTTGGATTAAAGTGAGAAATATCAAGGATGATGCATTGCTGACTTATGTAACAGGACAAAGTGGTATCTTAATACAAAGGTGTGAAATAGTAGAAATGGTCTAGTTTTATGATGAATGGGTTGAGTTTGGTATGACTTTCAGGTATTGAAGCAGCGATCTCTACTAGTCACTTGAATATATAGGAGTAGATTTTGAGAAGTACATGCAATCTGGAGGTATAAATTTGTTATTTATCTGTAAATTGTCGTTAATGATTGTACATCAACTGACCAGTCTTTGGAAAGAGTATGAAGTAAGTATAAGAAGGGTTGCCATATAAAGGCACTACACATATCCCTTTCTGGAAATTTCTAAAAATGTCAAAAGTGCATTATATTATTTTATTTGAATCAGATAACTTAATATTTAGTTTTATTTTATGTTTACTATTATTATATTAACCTCTTTAACTTTGTTAATAATCTCCTTAGACTGACTTTGAACAACTTTTTTGTTTGTTTGTTTGTTTTGAGATGGAGTTTCACTCTTGTTGCCCAGGCTGCAGTGCAACAGTGCAATCTCACCTCACTGCAACCTCTGCCTCCCAGGTTCAAGCAATTCTCCTGCCTCAGTCTCCCAAGTGGCTGGGATTACAGGCATATGCCACCACACCCAGCTAATTTTTTGTATTTTTAGTAGAGACGGGGTTTCACCATGTTGACCAGGCTGGTTTCAAGCTCCTGACCTCAGGTGATCCACCCTCCTCAGCCTCCCAAAATGCTGGGATTACAGGCATGAGCCACTGCACCCAACCTGAACAGTTTTTTAAGAAAAAAAAAATTCTTAAAATGTTATGTTAGTAAATGTTTCTGTTTTTCGACTATCTCTACTATGTCTGAAATAAGTTGTTTGAACTATTGTAGAAATAAAGTACTGTCAATACAGTTCCAATCTCTAATACACTCTACAGTTTTTGTTTGCTCTCTTTATTCAGGGTCTCTTTATATTTTTGACAAATATGTTTTTATAAAATAAGTCCTTCGTTTGCCCCTACAGAATGTAATATTTATTTTTGACCACTTTTCTCTCATTTCAATTATTGTACAGCTATATCACATCACTCCAGTTGTTGCTGTTGAAAAAGTTTAACCTTTTAATGTTACTTTTAGGAGATGGAATTTTTCAATACAAAGGTGAATGCTGCTTTAATTCAGAGAAGCTAAACATTATCTAAAATAGAGAAGGAAAACTTTTTTTGTAATAACGTATCTTTTAACATTCTCCCATGTGTAATTTACCCCAAATTTCACTGCCTTTGAAACTTATAAAATAATTTTCACTGAATAGAAAAAAGTACGGAGGAATTTCTAAAAGACTTACCCTTTGACTATAATATGTAGTAATGCATTAGACTTTAGCTATAAGTCTTTTGAGAACATATCAGTTTGAAATTCTATTCCCTCTTTGAGAAATGCAAGATATTAAAAATGTATTCTGAAATTGTTCTTTGATACAAGGCCTTCTATCCAGAGGAAACAATACTTTGCAGAAAGTTTCCAACTCATGTCGAAATGTATTGAATAAAAGCATTTTTGAAAAATGTTACAAGGTGAATGGAGAAAACTTCATATACACTGCTGATCTGCTGTTCAGATCAATGATGTACACTGTCCCAAGTGGGCTGTTGTATATATAACACTTTGTTCTCAATATCAAATATGTAGGTTAAGACAAATTAAAATTATTAAAAATACTGAAATATACTTTTTAGGAATATATTTGCATATGTAGGGTAAATTAATCTTATTTGGTATTACTTTTAACAAATACATACTATTTCTTAGTTCATAAATATGTGTGTGCTGGCCCGGGAACCATGGAGGGTGTGGGGTCCTTACTGTGCTCAGGATTCCCAGGGAAACATTGCGTGCCTGCCACGCTCCAGTATGAGCAGAAGGAGGTTGCCCTCTAGAATCTAGACTCTGGGAAGAGGAGGACGGCCCCTTCCTTGGTAGGCCACAGCTATGGCTGCCACCTCTGTAGACCGCTGCTAGCAGCAGCAGTGCAGTGAAACCCCCAATAGCATTCCCGCTCCCCATGCCACAGGGCACGTAAACCTGATAGCGCCCCCAAACCGCCTCTCTGCCCCCATCTGTGCAGCCAGGAATAGTGCCCCTAACCAGCCCTTGCTGGGGGTAGTGACAGCCCAGATAGTGCTCCCAACCTGCCCCCGTCATAACAAAGTAGGAGCTGAGAGCGCACCTAACCCTCTTCCCAGCTAGTGGTGCAGCCCCCAGTAGCACACACAACCACCCCCACCACCAGGCAGTGTAGCACCCGATAGCACAGACAACCCTGCCATCCCATGTCCCCCACACCCCCACCCGCAACATGACCTTGATAGGCCCCTATCCAGGGTAGTGCATCCCTGGAGAGCTCACCTACCCTGACACCTTTCTACCATGCTGGCCAAGCTGCAATCTCCATCACCTCCACCAACCGCAGTGAAGCGAGCCTAGGTGCCACAGGCACAAGCCTCCAGCTTGGGGTATGTGGATCCCACTTCTCGTTCTCTAAGCTGGGCTCCCAGCTTCAATTCTGATTGGATGAGAGCAAGTCTCATGACAGCCAATCACAACATAAAAATAAAGTCCAATCAGAATAGGCCTAGAGGTTTCTCTCATCCAATCAGAACATGTAGTCCAGGAACCTCATTTGCATAACCTCAGTATATAAAGCATGCAGAGGGGGCATCCCGCCATTTTAGGTTCTTACATGGCTGCCTGCCATGCTGCTCCGTGCAAGGCTTAGAGGACCAGGAGAAGGAGTCGTCACTTGCCACGGCTGGAGGCTGGAGCTGTGGGAGCGGCACCACAGCTCGCCTCGCTGTGGTGGGTGCTGGTGACAGAGACGGAAGCTCGGCTGGAGCGGTAGGAGCCGGTAAGTAGTTTTGGGGTAGTCGGAGGGATAAAGAGAGTGGTTAGCGGCAAAGGGAAAAAGAAGATGGCGGTCAGGAAAAGGCATTGCAAAAAGACGGTGGGGAAAAGATGGTTGGAAAAAAAAGTTTTTGGGTAGATATTGGGGGAAAAGAGGGTGACAAGTGGGAGGAGGAAAGAGAGGGTGGGGGGGGAAACTGGCAAGTAGGAAGGAAAGTTTGCAAAAAGACGGTGGGGAGAAACACGGTGAGGAGAACAGAAAGACAGTGGGGAAAGTAAGGGTGATGTGTAAAAGGATTTTGGGTAGAAGGAGAGGGAAAAGAGGGTGGCATGTGGGAGGAGGAAAGAGAGGGTGCAGAGAGAGAGGCGGAAGGGACAGAAGGTGGTGAGCAGGAGACAGAAGATTCCGTGAAAAGATGGTAGGGACAATTTTTTTTTTTTTTTTTTTGATCGATGGAGGAAAAAGAGGATGGTGATCAGGAGAAGAAAAAAGGGTGGCGAGTAGGAGGAAGAGAGAGTTTTGCAAAAAGACAGTTGGGAGAAAAAACAGTGGGGGAGAAGTTTTTGGGTAGATGGAGGACAGAAAGAGGGTGGCAAGCGGGAGGGTGGAAGGAGGGTTGGGAAAACGACGATGGAAAAATAGTTTTGGGGTAGATGGAGGGCCACGGGAAGGCGGCATGTAGGAGGAGGGGCAGGAGTGGGGAAAAGAGGGTGGTGAGCAGAAGAGATTGCAAAGAGATGGTGAGGGGGGAGAGACAGTGAGGAAGAAAGTTTTTGGTAGACGGAGTGGGAAAAGAGGGTGGTGAGCAGGAGGGGCAAAAGAGGATGGCAAGCTGGAGGAAGACAAGGTTTTGCCAAAAGACCATGAGGAAAAGACAGTGGGCAGAGAAAAGTTTTTCGGTATATGGAGGGGGAAAAGAGGGTGGCAACTGGGAGGGAGGCAGGGTTTTGCCGAAAGACAGCGGGCAGAAAAGACAGATGGTGGGGAAAGAAAAGACAGAGACGGTGGGTAAAAAGCAGGTAGATGCAGTGGGAAAAGAAGGTGGCAAGTGGGAGGAGAAAAGAGGATGGTGAGAGGGAGCGGGGAAAGAGGTTTGGGAAAAAGACGATGGGGAAAATAGTTTTGGGGTAGATGGAGGGCAAAAGGAGGATGGTAAGGATTAAGGAAAGAAGAGGGCGAGTGGGAAGTGGGGGAAGGCTTTGTGAAATTTTGGGGGGGTAGGTGGAGGAAGAAGGAGTGGCGAGCAGGAGTGGGGAGAAGGCTTTGAAAAGATGGTGGGGAGATGTTTTTGCGTAGATGGAGAATGGAAAGAGGGTGACAAGAAGAGGGGGGGAAAGACGATGGGGAAAACCGTTTTTGGGTAGATGGAGGTTGGAAAAGAGGGTGGTGAACAGCAGGAGTGTGGAGAAGGCGTTGGGAAAAGACGAGGGGAAAGTTTTTGGATAGATGGAGGAACAGAAGAGGGGGATAAGAGCAGAAGGGAGAAAAAGAGGGTGTCCAGTGAGTGGGGGAAAACAGTAGGGAAAAGTTTTGGGGTGGATGGATGATGAAAAGAGTGGTGAGCGGGAGAGTAGAGAGGGCTTTGCAAAATGACAGTGGAGAAAAATAGTGGGAGAAAAGTTTTGGGGTAGATGGAGGAAGAAAAAGGGTGACGAGAGGGAGGGGGTCAAAGGTGGTTGGGAGAAGAAGGTGGGGGACAAAGTTTTTGGGTAGATCTTTTTTCTGATTTCTTAAATCAGGTTATTTGTATTTTTGCTTTGAGTAGTTTGAGTACTTTATATATTTTGTGTTGCATTAACCCCTTGCCTGATGCACAGTTTGCAAATACTTTCTTCCATTCTGTGGATTGCTTCTTCATTTTACTGATTGCTTCCGCTACTTTGCAGAAGCTTTTAAGTGTAATGCAATTGTATTTTGTCTATTTTTGCTTTTTGTTGCTTGTGCTTTTGATGTACATATTTGGAAATCCCTTGCCCTAGCCAGTTTCACGAAGCATTTTCCTATGTTTTCTTCTCTAGTAGTTTCATAGTTTCAGGTCCTACATTTAAATCTTCATTTTGAGTAAACTTTTGTGTATAATAAGATAACAGCCTAGATGGATTCTTGTACATGTGGGTTTTGGGTTTTCCTAGCACAGTTTATTGAAGAGATTGTCCTTGCCCAATGTGTGTTTTTGGTGCTTTTGTTGAGTTGACTGAAAGCTTGAATTTATTTCTGAGTTCTGTATTCTGTTTCATTTGTCTATGTCAGTCTGTCACACCTCTCTCTGTCTCTCTTCTGTCTCTCCTCTATTTTTTTTTTTTTTTTTTTTTTTTTTTTGCGACTACCATGCTGTTTTGGTTACTAGATTTGTGGTATATTTTGAAATCAAGTAGTGTGATGCCTCCAGTTTTTTTCTTTTTATTCAAGACTCTTTTGTCTATCTGAGGTATTTTGCATTTCCATGTGAATTTTAGGAATTTTTTTTTTTTTTTTTTTTTTTTTTTTTTTTTTTTTGAGACGGAGTCTTGTTCTGTCGCCGAGGCTGGAGTGCACTGGCATGATCTCGGCTCACTGAAAACTCTGCCTCATGGGTTCAAGCGATTCTCCTGCCTCAGCCTCCTGAGTAGCTGGGATTACAGGTGTGCGTCACCATGCCCAGCTAATTTTTGTATATATAGTAGGGAAAGGGTTGCACCATGTTGTTCAGGCTGGTCTCAAATTCCTGACCTTGTGATTCACGTGCTTTGGCCTCCCAAAGTGCTGGGATTGCAAGCGTGAGCCACCGTGCCCGGCCGTTTTTGTTTTTGTTTTCCTATTTCTATGAAGAATATCTTTCCTAATTTAACATGGATTCCATTGATTCTGTAGATCACATAGGGTGATAAAGATATTTTAACAATAATCTAGTGCTTGGACATGGGATATCTTTACATTTGTGTCTTCTTTAATATCTTTCATATATGTTTTATAGTTTTAATTGTGAGATATTTCACCTTTTTGGTCAAGTTTCTCTCTAGGTATCTTTTTTGGGGGGCATTGGGTAACTACTGCAATGAAATAGCTTTCTTGATTTCTTTCTTAAGTGTTTCACTATTGGTACGTGGGTGTGCTACTCATTTTTATATATTGATACTGTATCTTGCAACTTTATGAAATGTTTATTATTTGTAGTAGGTTTTTTTGTGGAGTCTTTAGGGTTCTCCCTAAAGACTGTGTCACCTGCAAACAGTGACTATTTGACTACCTTTTATTTCCAATTTGGAAGCCTTTTATTTCATTCTCCTAAGTCCTCTAGCTAGGACTTCAAGTACTGTGATGAATAAAAGTGGTAAGAGTAGCCACACTTGTTCCAGGTCTTAGATGAGGAGCTTTGTCATATACGGACTTCATTGTGCTGAGATGAGTTCTACTATTGAGACCCTGTCATGCATTTTTCAGTTCATCTATTGCGTTTTTCAGCTTTGAGGTTTCTGTGGCCTTTTAAAGTTACTTCTATCTCTTTGTTAAATTTCTTTGATAAATTTCTGAATTACTTCTCTGTATTTGAATTTCATTGAGTATCCTCCAAACAGCCACTTTTACTTCCCTGTCTGGAGAGTCTCACATCTTTTTTTTTTTTTTTTTAAGATGGTGTCTTATTTCATCACCTCTGCTGGAGTGCAGTGGCACAATCTTGGCTCACTGCACTCTGCCTCCCAGGTTCAAGAAATTATCCTGTCTCAGCCTCCCTAGTAGCTGGGACTACAGGCACCTGCCACCACACCCAGCTAATTTTTGTCTTTTTAGTAAAGACGGGGTTTCACCTTGTTGGTCAGGCTGGTCTCGAACTCCTGACCTCAGGTAATCCACCCGCTTCGGCCTCGCAATGTTCTGGGATTACAGGTGTGAGCCACCACACTCAGCTGAGTCTCACATCTTGAGCTCTCCTGGGTTAGTCACTGGTGACTTATTTATTGTTTGGTGAGGTCATATTTCCTTGAATGTTCTTAATGCTTTTGAGCATATGTTCATGTTGGGAGTTGAATAAGTGGGTATTTACTCCAGTCTTTGCAGTCTGTTCTTCTTGTGCTTGTCCTTCTTCAGTCTTCCAGAAATTCCAAGAAATTGAAGACTGTTGAGTTCCCCAAGCCTGTGGTCACTGCAGCTGTTTCAGCACCAGAGAGGGCACCTTAAGCTCAGGTTCACTGTGACTTCTGCAGACTGAGGTCCCTGGTGGCCGTGACAGACTTGGAGAAGATAAGGGAGGGGTTCCCTGGGTTCCCAGGCAAAGTTCTTCATTTACGTCCCTCTTCTCCTTGCAAGGAATCTGGACACCAAGCTTTGTGGATTTGGGAGAAGTGGATCCACAATTTATTTCAACAATATTTTGGAGGTTTCAGAGTATGAGTTTTGAACTGCTCTTGTTAATTTCTAAATGTATTACTTGTTTTGTTGCTATTATAAATGGGATGTGTCTTTGATATAATTTTAAGGCAGTTCATTGTGGATCTGGGCACTCTCATGGCCACTGCAGCTGGTGTCACACACCCAAAGCCCACAGCCTCCCAGACCAGAGCAGCACTGGGGCTTGTCTGAGTCCTGTGACCTCACTGCTGCTGACTGCCTTAGGTTTCTAAGCCAGGTTAGTCTGCTGTTGATGAAGCTGGTCAGGGTTTGGGTCCATCCTGGCTGGGATGAGGGACACAGTAGTCTGCCTGATGCTGTGTCCACTGTGGTCGGGCTTGATACTGGGTTCTCCTCTTTCTTGCGTAGGGAAGGAATTCTCTGTACACTGCACTGCCTGGAGTTGGGATTGGGGTAACACAGGCAACCCTGTGGCCACTGCAGCTGATGTCACGTACGAAGTCCACAGCCTCCCAGACCAGCACATCGTTGGTTATTGCAGCTCACCCAAAGACCAAAGTGACTCTGGCCTGCCTGTCACTGACGTTTATTTGGGGCCTGAGGCCACTTGAATCAGCTGGTAGTGAAGCAAGTCAGGACTCAGGTTTGTCCCACCAGGGCAGTAGATTCCCTTTTAGGCCAGGTCTTATCTAAATGCTCTGTCTGTGGGCACTAGCCTGGAATCAAAGGCCATGGTGTTCTGCCCAGTGCTGTGCTTTACTATAGCAGAGCTGGCACTGGGCTCCAAGGCAAAGTCCCATGGACCCTTCCTTGTCACTTTTGCTAGAAGTGGACATATTCTCTGTACTGCACTGCCTGAGGTTGAGGGAGGGGCAGTGCAGGTACTGCAAGACTGTCTTTTCAACCTCTTTAATGTGTCTTCTCTTGTTTTTAAGCTAAAACCACGTTCTGTGATCTGTCACCTGATTTCTTTAGCTCTTGTGAAGGTATTCTCTTGCTTGGATTGTTGGACGGTGGTTCAATTTAATGTTCTTGCAGAGACACAATCACTGAGATTCTATCTTCCATCTCCCTCCACCTCTTCTCATTTATTTAGTTCTTCAATTTATTTCAACAATATTTTGGAGGTTTCAGAGTATGAGTTTTGAACTGCTCTTGTTAATTTCTAAATGTATTACTTGTTTTGTTGCTATTATAAATGGGCTTGTGTCTTTGATATAATTTTAAGGCAGTTCATTGACAGTATATAGAAATAAAATGATTTCTTATTATTGCGTTTATATCTGGAAACCATGCCAAATTTATTTTGAATACTGTTCTACTGAATTTCTTAGAATAATGTATGTATAAGAGATCATGCCATCTGTAAATATAAATAATTTCATTATTTTATTTTCAACCAGTAATGTTTTCAATTTTCTATTCTTTACTAACTACACCTCACTAGAATCCACAGTATAATGTTGAGCAGAATTTGCAAGAGTGGACATTCTTGTAACTAATCTTACCAGGAAAGGATTCATCCTTTCATTGCTGAGTGTAATGATAGCTGTGGGTTTCATAGATAACTACCACTAGTTTCAGGAAGTTATCTTACTGTCCATAACTGGAGTGTTTTCATGATGAAAATATCTACTATTTTCTCAAATGCTTTCCGTCTGTTGAGATGCTCATATATTTTGGTCTTTTACTATATTACTATGGTGTTTGCATTCATTGATTTTTCAAATATTAAATCAATGGTGCCTTCCTGGGGTCAATCACATCTGCACACAGTGCATGATCTATTTTATATGTTGGTGGATTCAACTTGGCAGTATTTTGTTGAAGATTTTTGATTTTATAAAACAAAGATACTGGTCTATATTGTTTTGTGATTCAGTTTTGGTGTCAGAGTAATCCTGTTTGTAAAATGAATTGGGAAGTGTTCTCTCCCCCTTTTATTTTCTGCAGCAGTGGGTGAACGATTGATACTCATTTCTCAGAGTGTTTGATTCACCTGGGAAGCTAGCTGAGATGAGATTTTTATTGTAAGGTTTTAAAATTACAATCCAATCTTGTAACCTTCCATAGATCTATTTATATTTTTTATTTCTCCTTTAGACTATTTTAGTTTTTGTCATTCTAGGACTTCATCCATTCTATCTAGGCTGTCTATCTTTTTCGGCATAAGATTTTCATTGCATTCTCTTTTAAATCATTTTTATTTTGTAATACTGGCAGTGATGTGTTCTCTTCTCTTGCCGATTTTAGTGATTTGAGTCTCTTGTCTTTTTTTCTTGCTTAGCCTAAGTAAACATTTGCCGATTTTTTTTTTATCTTTCCAAACATTTAACTGTGGTTTATTGATTTTCTCTGTTTCATATTCCCTTTCTGTTTTCCTAACTCTATCCCTCCCCACCATTTTTTTCCTTTTTTTTTTTTTTTTCTCTTGAGACAGAGTCTGGCTCTGTCACCAGGCTGGAGTGCAGTGGCGTGATCTTGGCTCACTGTGACCTCCGACTCCCTAGTTCAAGCGATTATCCTGCCTCAGTCTCCCTAGTGGCTGGGATTACAGGCGCACGCCACCAGGCCCAGATAATTTTTGTATTTTTAGTAGAGACACGGTTTCACCGTGTTGGCGAGGCTGGTATCAAACTCCCGACCTCAAGCAATCCACCCACCTCGGCCTCCCAAAATGGTGGGATTACAGGCTTGAGCCACCCTGCCCGGCTGGCTTAACTCTTGTGAATGTTTGTCTTTAGGAACATTGTATTTGGTTAATTAAAATTTAAGATTTTGGAGCATCAACTGTTCTCTTATATGAAAATAAAAGCATGAATTGGGAAATAATGGGTTCCCCAATTTTTTTGTGGGGGGAACAAAACAACTATCCATGTACATATAGTTTTTGGTTCACCAGATCATTGAGCCAACTTGGCCAAAATAAGTTACCCCTCATTCCTTATCTCAAGAAGGTGGGCTTGCCTTCCTTGGAGACATTAAAATGAATTCACTGGATATAGTTACTTTTAAGTATATCAGTTTACTTCATGTCCCATTTTCAACCAGTTACTGTACCTGGAATAATTAACAGAATCAAATTCTGTCATGCACAGCTAAATAAGTAAATTCTATCATTTAGTATCTAAATTTTGTATATATATTTATATATCTATATTTTACTTGTAATTCAGTGAAAATAAGGCTTTGTATGTATGCGCTGTGTAAAAGATGCTGTCTATATTAATTCTCATGATAATAAAGAATAGATTGAGTAATGGAATGTATTTGAATTTTAAATTTATCTTTCATTTAGTAGCAGAAATAAAATCTTAGCACTTGACTTGGCAAATTCCTCCATTTAAATTACGATTTTACTTTAGCAGAAACAAAATGTATCTTAATGGGATGATAATTCACTAGTTTACCCCGATGAATGTCAGTTGGTATTTTATCCATTGTGAAATGACAGAGCATCAAAATAAAATAGAATACACTTAGTTAAAAACACAAAAATTATCTTATTGATTAATTTAGACATCAGAAGTTTACATTATAAAATCAAGGTACTTCTGGTTTTTGTTTTGTTTTTAGGATATTAGTGTATACCTACCGAACATGAACCATAGTAAAAACAGTTCAGTAACACTTTTCATTCCATTTTCAAATAACCTGAGTTTATGGGTCAGGTTGAAAAGTTTTTAGATGAGTCATTTATGTTTCTGCATGTATCCAAATATTTGTTTGTATATCATGAAGACAACATAAGAAAATATGCACATATGTAAGCGATTGCATAAAATGGTATAGAATACATTCTTAAAAGAAATGAGAGTAAGATACATTCACTTAATGTTCCAAATAGGTCTCTAGTATCTCAAATGCACTATTCACCCATTACTTTCAAACAGTGTATCAGAGCCGGGCACCGTGGCTCATGGCTGTAATCTCAGCACTTTGGGAAATTGACATGGGTGGATCACTTGAGGTCAGCAGTTCCAGACCAGTCTGCCCAACTTGACAAAAACCTGTCTTGACTAAAAATCAAAAAAAAAAAAAAAATGTAGGCATGGTGGCACACCCCTGTAATGCCAGTTACTTGGGAGGTTGAGGCACCAGAATCATTTGAACCTGGGAGGCAGGGGTTGCAGTGAGCTGAGAAAATTGCCCTTGACATTTGGAACAAAGTAATCCATGCATGTTTTCCATTCCACATTCCTCTCTTCTGTAAGCACTCAGCTGAAATTTTACTGATTGATTTACAGCAACCCTCATTAACCCAGGCCTTCCACTCACTTATCAGAAAGATCAATTCGAATTTACATGCATAAGAATCTCTGGACAGCAGTGCTTTGGGCAACCATAGTTTTGCCTATTACGGTTTTGAGAAAACAGTGAATGATATTTGTGTACCCCAAGTTTCAAATCTGCAGTTTTCATATGTTTCATTTATTTCGGTCCTCTTGAAAATTTAGCACATACTCAGCCCAAAATCTCCTTAAGTTGATAAGCAACTTCAGCAAAGTCTCAGGATACAAAATTAATGTGCAAAAATCACAAGCATTCTTATACACCAGTAACAGACAAGCAGAGAGCCAAATCAGGAATGAACTTCCATTCACAATTGCTTCAAAGAGAATCAAATACCTAGGAATCCAGCTTACAAGGGATGTCAAGGACCTCTTCAAGGAGAACTACAAACCACTGCTCAGTGAAATAAAAGAGGTCACAAACAAATGGAAGAACATACCATGTTCATGGATAGGAAGAATCAATATCGTGAAAATGGCCATACTGCCCAAGGTTATTTATAGATTCAATGCCACCCCCCCCCCATCAAGCTACCAATGACTTTCCTCACAGAATTGGAAAAAACTGCTTTGAAGTTCATATGGAACCAAAGAAGAGCCCGCATTGCCAAGACAATCCTGGGTCAAAAGGACAAAGCTGGAGGCGTCACGCTACCTGACTTCAAACTATACTACAAGGCTACAGTAACCAAAAGAGCATGGTACTGGTACCAAAACAGAGATATAGACCAATGGAACAGAACAGAGTCCTCAGAAATAATACCACACATCTACAGCCATCTGATCTTTGACAAACCTGAGAGAAACAAGAAATGGGGAAAGGATTCCCTATTTAATAAATGGTGCTGGGAAAATTGGCTAGCCATAAGTAGAAAGCTGAAACTGGATCCTTTCCTTACTCCTTATACGAAGATTAATTCAAGATGGATTAGGGACTTAAATGTTAGACCTAATACCATAAAAACCCTAGAAGAAAATCTAGGTAGTACCATTCAGGACATAGGCATGGGCAAGGACTTCATGTTTAAAACACCAAAAGCAACGGCAGCAAAAGCCAAAATTGACAGATGGGATCTAATTAAACTAAAGAGCTTTTGCACAGCAAAAGAAACTACCATCAGAGTGAACAGGCAACCTACAGAATGGGAGAAAATTTTTGCAACCTACTCATCTGACAAAGGGCTAATATCCAGAATCTACAAAGAACTCAAACAAATATACAAGAAAAAAACAACCCCATCAAAAAGTGGGCAAAGGATATGAACAGACATTTCTCAAAAGAAGACATTCATACAGCCAACAGACACATGAAAAAATGCTCATCATCACTCGCCATCAGAGAAATGCAAATCAAAACCACAATGAGATACCATCTCACACCAGTTAGAATGGCAATCGTTAAGAAGTCAGGAAACAACAGGTGTTGGAGAGGATGTGGAGAAATAGGAACACTTTTACACTGTTGGTGGGATTTTAAACTAGTTCAACCATTATGGAAAACAGTATGGCAATTCCTCAAGGATCTAGAACTAGATGTACCATATGACCCAGCCATCCCACTACTGGGTATATACCCAAAGGATTATAAATTACTCTACTACAAAGACACATGCACACGTATGTTTATTGCGGCACTATTCACAATAGCAAAGACTTGGAATCAACCCAAATGTCCATCTGTGACAGACTGGATTAAGAAAATGTGGCACATATACACCATGGAATACTATGCAGCCATAAAAAAGGATGAGTTTGCGTCCTTTGTAGGGACATGGATGCAGCTGGAAACCATCATTCTTTGCAAACTGTCACAAGAAGAGAAAACCAAACACCGCATGTTCTCACTCATAGGTATGTATCTACAGAAATATATATATATATATATATATATGTCTATATAGATTGATGCTTCTTAGCTCTCTCTGCTCTCTGTCTCCATAGAATAGCTAAGTAAAATATATTATTTATGATAATGTATTTATAATATCTATCTATCTATGTTTCTGAGACCCTCTGCTTACTGGGCCTCATGGATAAGTCTAGTCATTTACAGAAAACATTTGCCAACCCCAACGCCTAGAATAGATGTTCAATTATATACATATAGATGTATGTAAGTATATATGTATGTAATTGGAACCAGGGTTCTAGAGAAAATAAGCAGAAAATATAGAAACCGATAGAGGAGCATGAATGAAATAAAATTTTTTAATGTTTGAAAGAATGATTTTCTTGCTATAGCACTATTTGCTTGAACTATATCAAACAGATTTCTTTTGCCTTTTAGTACAACTGGCTCTGACCAATTGTGATGCTACAGAGATATGAACTTTCATCACTTCGGCTCCATTCTATTTGCCAAAGTGGATCACAAATCCAGCTGTAACTCAAGAGGTAGATAAGCAGATTCCACGTCTTTAGGGAGAAGAACTGAAGAATCGCATTGCTCAGGATGCAGAAACACAGAGCAGTGACTATTGGGGCATTTTCTTTTGCCCCATATTTCTTCTCCAGCTTGACTTTCCAGCAAGGTTGCCCTAGAATTCTGGTAATTATTCTGAAATTATTATTTCTTGAGGATTCCTCAAGGAAAACAACCAAGCCAGATAACTCTGCAGAGAAGATCACTATTGACAATTCTCAACTGTGTATTATATGGCCAACTAATTTTTAATACCCTATTTTAAATATGAGCACATAGCTAAGAATTGCCAGCATCTAGATCTAAGAAATGTCCACTGGGAAAAAAAAAAAAAAAAAAACAGAAACAAGCAATTTTGATAAAAATTGATTATGCAGGGAAAAGAAACCTTTAAAAATGTCGACAACTTTGTATATATTACTAATGTATGTATATTTATATGTAATCACATATTTAATATCTATCAATACCTTTGTGTATGCATATACACATAGTAAATGCAACTCTTAGAACACACCTGTTTCAAAATTAACCCTAATTTCCTTCTCAGAACTTCAGTATCATAATTTTTAAGATGAATTCCCCACAAATGCTTTGCTAGGCATTGAAGGGTGATCTTGGTCTTGTTAGCTTGAAGTACTGCGCTTCTGCACTTATCGTTCCCCTTGCTATGAAACAAATTATGAGAAATTTACATTAAATTAAAAGGAACTATCGATATTTTAGGAGAAGGCATTCATGGCCTAGACCTAACCACATAGTGAGTGTGGTTAAGCAAACCCACAGATCTTAGAAAGTTTTCTCTGCGGGATCCAGCATGAGTCTACTCACCCAGTAACTAGAGTAGGAGAAATATATTTAATATGTGCTAAATATTTTTTTTATTATACTTTAAGTTCTAGGGTACATGTGCATAACGTGCAGGTTTGTTACATATGTATATTTGTGCCATGTTGGTGTGCTGCACCCATCAACTCGTCAGCACCCATCAATTCATCATTTATATCATGTATAACTCCCCACTGCAATCCCTCCCCCTTCCCCCCTCCCCATGATAGGCCCCAGTGTGTGATGTTCCCCTTCCCGAGTCCAAGTGATCTCATTGTTCAGTTCCCAGCTATATCTGTATATCTATATATCACTATAGACAGAGAGAGAGAGGCTAAGAAATTTAAAAATCCTGAGGTCCACAAAAGTCATAATGTGGGCCCTGGGTCCAAGTAGCAAACATTTCAGTCTCTTTAGGTAATACAGTCTTTGCCATTGTAGAGTAAGAATAATTACACACAGTGTTTAAACAAAAGAGCATAACTGGGTTTCAATTACACATCATTTACTAAATCGGATGATAGGCTGAATACATCTGCAAGCCACAGCGTGCTGATCCTCGCTGTTCTTCTTTCCTACCTCCTTTCTGCATCCCCAACCTCACTGATATCCTCATTCCTTTTCTTTACCAGATTAAATGCCATTGTCAGTCAGTATAATTACTGTCTTGACACTCACCCCTTGTTTACTTCCTTAATTGTACTGCGCAAAACTTCAACCCTAGTTAAATACAATTATCTGCCTGTTCCACGCCCATAGCTATGCAGCAGTTAAGGCTGTATTTATGGCTGGTCCCATATTAAACAGAGGACCACAAACCTCAAGTGGGCTCTTAAGGCTACCAGTCAGTCCTACTGACTTTCCTCAACACAAATACTCCACCGTGCACCGGGATGTCTATTTCACAACTTCTCCCTTATCAATCTTCTGAACCTCCTCTTCCTTAATGAATAGTATTTGCTACTTCACCTAGGATACTGCTGGAGTTAGAAGAAAAATTCCATTACCAAATATACCCACAGATTCACTATCAATATTTGGCTCTGTACAAGATCAAGTTTGTTAGCATTAAAAAAGCATGGTTTTATCTGTCCCATATTACAAATATATATGTATATATAATCTTGATCACCTTTCCTTTCTAGTTACCCTCCTATTTCTTTGTTTGTACCAAACTGCCAAAAAGAAAAGATAATATTCGTTGACTCTACTCCTCTTTTATATCCAACAGACGGTTTTCCTCCTGCCTCACTGATAACTTCCAACTGCTAAATTCACTGATTTCTCAGTCTCCTCTTAGGTGACCTATTTGCTGATTTTGGCGATCACACCCTCCTTCCTAAAACACTTTCCTTGGCTTTTAGGACAGTAACATATTTTGGTTTTCCTCCTATGTCACTGCCTTGTCCGTTTTTGTCTCCTTTGCAGGCGTCTTTGCTTCTCCTTAATGTTTTTAACATTGGAAAGGTCCAAGGTGAAATGTTGATCCACTTTTCCCTTCTACAGTTACTCCTGTGTCATCTCATGTCCTCAGGACTGTGGTTTCATGATCTCAATTACCGTCTATTTATTCCCTGTTGAATTTCTGGCAAATCCGTCTTCCCAGTTGTTCAGGACAAAAACTCGAAATTTTTCTCTGTCACCTCACACTTCACTCTTCAGAAATACTTCCTTCAAAATTTATCCAGAAATTGAAAAATTCTCATCTTCCCCAATGCTCCACCCCTTTCCAACACCATCCCATTTCCCCTAGATTAGTGTGGTATTCTGTTAATAGTATTCTCTGCTTAGTACCTTACAAAGACTTCACATTTAATTTCATAAAAATCAAAGTTCTTCTACTTATCTGTAAATACCCCATACTCTGCTTTCTGTTTACCAGTTAACCTCATTTTCTTCTAATATTGATTTTGCCCACCTTTGCCAACAACCTTGGCCCACTTGCTGTTGCGTGACGTGGCCAGGTATGTTTCTCTCAGTGCTTCTGCACTAGATACTCCATCTGCCTGGAATGTTTTTCAAAATATCTCCTTAGTAATACGCTCATATTTTTGAATCTTTGTCAACGTCTTAATTCTATCCTGAACAACCCAGCTAACAAAATAAACAATCCTTCCCCTCCCAATTTCCTGCAGCCCCTTACTTTTGCTTTTTTAAAATCTGTCACTTTTTAATGTACACGTAACTTAATTATTTACCACGTTTGCTTGCCTTTATTTATCCCACATACTTTTTTTTTTTTTTTTTTTTTTTTTTTTTTTTTTTTTTTTTTTGAGACAGAGTCTGGCTCTGTTGCCCAGACAGGAGTGCAGTAGCACTATCCAGGCTCACTGCAACTTCTGCCTCTTGATTTCAAGTGATTGTCCTGCCTCAGCCTCCCGAGTAACTGGGATTACAGGCATGCACCACCACTCCTGGCTAATTTTGTGTTTTTATTAGAGGTGGGGTTTCACCACGTTGGCCAGGCTGTTCTCAAACTCCAGACCTTAAGTAAACTGCCAGCCTCAGCCTCCCAAAGTGCTGAGATTACAGATGTGAGCCGCCATGCCTGGCCCCACCTACTATTATATAATTAAATCTCTCTGCAGGCATGGATCTCATCTGTTTTGTTCACAGATGTATCTCTCCCAAGTGCTGGGCTAATACTTGTTACTAAAAAAAAGTTGTTAAATGAATAATTTTAAATAGACTTAGAGCAAGGAAAGAATAACATGATTAAAGTTAGAATAAACATGCACAATTTCCTTTGCTCTGTTAATTTACATTTAGAAATTAAAATTTAAATATCCATTTATAACATACTTCTTTGCAAACACAGACACACACTTTCTTGTACCTTTATTTTGAAATAAAATAGAAAAAGAAACCACAGGCAATTAAGCACCTGGTCTTTCCATTGTAAGTATGTTTGTTTACCTGCCTATTTGTCACATGTGCACTACCCTGTGGTCTTTCGGATTTATTTTCTGCTTCAATGGAATAGATAATGATAATTACTTGCACAATATAGAAGAGAAGAGAAAAACTGAATGGGTCAAATTTCATCATGAAGGCCTCATAGATACATATGTTTGCAAAATAGGGATTGGTAACAGCCATCAGAAATATTGAAAAGACATAAAATACTATTGACAGCAATTCATATATCTTACTTAGTGTGCAAAGTTACTCTGACTTTGATTCTGCTACCAAATTACTTCAATCAAATGGAAGACTGTCTTGATTTTAATTGACTTTATATTAAATCAAAAATTGCTATGTGATCCATGGTCCAGGTTACTAAAAAAAAAATGGTTAGATATACGAAGTAGCCAAGGTAATCCAGTCTTTCTATTCCTAATGAGGCCAAAACTCAGAATTCTTTTATCTTGGCCAAATTCCCGTCTAAGGGGTCTAGGGAGTCATGTCCTACAAACCATAAATTTTCATCAGATAGGTTTTATTTCACCCTATATATCATGGCTTATTTTCCATCCTGACTCTGGTATAACATTACAAGACAAGGAAGAAAATAAAAATATTTCACCCCCAAAACATGTTTTTTTGATCACATTTTGAAGTTGTCCTGCAAGCCATCCTCTGTGGGGGAAAATTCACATCTCTAAAGAATCCCTATTAACATAGCCAGATCTTTTTCCTCCAGGCTCCTCCAGTTCTGAACAGATTAACTGGGAGTCTAGCACCTTTTAAACAGTCTGAATAGGAAACATTTCTCATCCCTTGTTTCTAAGGGCAGCTGCTATGAGACTTCCAAAGAATCTTGACCTCCACAATTTTTATCTAAACATTTTCTTTCTATTGATCCCAGGTGCTCAGACAAAAACTCAACCAGTTGTTAACCAGAAAATGTTTAAATTTACCTACAGCCTGGAAGACTACCCACCTTCAAGTTGTCCCACCTTTCTGAAATAAACCAATGTATTCCTTAAATGTGTTTGATTGATGTTTCATTGTCTCACCCCTCCTTAAAACCTGTAACAAAACGCTGCACCCCAACCTCCTTGGGCACATGTTCTCAGGACCTCCTGAGGGCTGTGTCATGAGCCATGGTCACTCATATTTGGCTTAGAATAAATCTCTTAAAATATTTTACAGAGTTTGACTCTTTTTGTCAAAACTAATTTCAAATGATAAAATAGATCATAATATGCTCTGTGCAGTTATTTCAATGTGGCAGCACTGAAAGCTTTATATATGTTAAGTCACAAGATATAATAAATTAAGCAAAAAGGATAAAACAAAAAATTAGCTCTATTTGTCATCTCATTAATGTAATTTTCACTGAACTTCCATTCACTAAGTTTTGAAGTGAGTTTCGAATTGAGATTGATGTTGAAAATATTGTTTACACATTTCCCTCTATCTAGGCTGTTGGATTTTTCTTAAAAGATAGCCATAATGATACTATCTGCCCTGCTCTGAGGATAATCTCTCTGAGTATACATTTGCCAGACTGGAGTGTATAATAGCATCTATAAGCCACGTAGCAAATCTGTGTTATCAGATCTTACATTACAGAATTCAAACAAGTATGTTCCTTGAAGAGCTAGCTTGCTTTATGCATAATAGTGAAATGTGAATATATGCAACTCTCTCAGACTTGTCACTGCTAACATTTTGAATTCAAGGTTTTCTGTAACATATGCAACTCTCTCAGACTTGTCACTGCTAACATTTTGAGTTCAAGGTTTTCTGTAATATTGAAGAAATACGGGTACCCTGATTGCGTATCTGTTTTGCAAGGCGAGGAAAACTGCGAATCCTCGGTAGGTGCATGCTATGTGATAATCTAGCTCCATTCAATTCATAGCGAATGGGTATGAGAGTACAGGCAACAATAGCAGAGGGGAGGAAAATAAAACTAAATAAGTGTTTTTGTGGCTTTGTACATTTTCTTCTAAGGAACATTAAAAAATTTTAAATAGTTTCATTAAATGTCAGCAATATGCTTTTAACAGTTGTTTTACAAAACTCAGAATTTATTTTATCCATATGTTCTGGTACAACAAAATAGAATGCATACATCTATCTCATGCACAAGTATGCAACCTTCTCAAATAAACATAAACAACTTGAATTAAGAAACAGGTGCAAAATAATAAACAATAACTATTATTTTTATCACCAAGAGTCCAAGTATAAAAATTGTGTATGTTATTCAATACATTGAAAGTTTAAGAAATAAAATAACAAAATATTATTTTGTGAACTGATATAGGTAACAATTTAATTAAAATCAACAAAACTTAAGGATATATATTATATATATTTGCAAACTAAGAATTTAAGGAATAATCTTTAACCATGTAAGGATCTCCCAACAAAGGCTTGTACTATTAATATACAGTAGTTAGTGATCCCATTTTTATTTCAGTAGGAATTCTAAAGGTTTTTTGTTTATACAGAGTCTGAAATTAAAAATATATATATATTGTTGTGAGGAG
>NW_022142843.1:0-21507 GCF_007565055.1 Rhinopithecus roxellana | reverse complement strand
ATCACTGCTCATCAGGGAAATGCAAAATCATGTATAAAGTTAGAAGCATAGCTGTACCAAGCATTGACAAAGGACAGGTGATGTGTAAACTGTTGCTGGCTGGGGGCCAGTGGGCATGGCCCGCCTGGAAGAGCAGTTGGGAGATACTTAGAAAAGTTGAAGATGCACTTGTGTTTACTATCCGGAAACTCAACGTTTAGGTACCCACTCTAGAGAGATTCCCATTCACGTGCACCCAGAAGATATGTGGGAGGGTGTTTGTTGCCACATTGTTTGGGACTACAATTTAAAAAAGGAAAAATGTTGTTGTTGGTAAGGCTGTGATATTTACACTTTCTTCAGTTCATAAAATGGAATTTTTCAGCATGAATTAATACCAAAGATACAATGTTGACCAAAATAAAGCAAGGTACCAAAGTGATGGCAGCAACTGCTCTGGACAGCCTACCACTGCCATCATGCCAACTGCAGCACTGAGGCGTGGCAGGGGATGCATGCTCCATGGAGCCGGCAGGAGCCAGGGACAAGCGGGAGCTTCACCCCTTCTGAGTTGGGGCAGGAGCTTCCTGGGTGCTGCTGCAGCCACCCAACCTGTGGCTGCACACCCAGGCCTTCCACTCCATGGAACAGGCAGGAGCCCCACCCTCCCAGGAAGGGCTGCACAGAACTTGGGTGGCTGTAGATTTGAGCCTCCATGTGCTCTTGGGGGTGGGGATAAGGCAGAAGCCTTGCCCTTCTGGTTGCAGCTGCAGCCACCCAAACTGTGACTGTAGATCTGGGCTTCCCACTCCACAGAGCAGGCAGAAGCCTTGTGCCCCACCTCCCCACAACCCACCTCCCTATGTGAAGCTGCACCTGCCCAAACCACGGCTGCCGACTCAGGCATGCCTGAACTCTTGGAAGGCCCCCCTTCCCTGGCAGGCTCAGAAATGCCTGCTCCTGCTGTCTTCCCTCTGCTGTCAGTGCCCGCTCCAATCTCGGAACAAAGTAAGGGCCAAGCATGGGTGCCATGAAGGGCAGCAGTAGGCAGGCAGACTGCTGAGTGGAAGGGGGCAGTCCCTGGTGAGGCCTGACCTGGGAAATTGTGGTGTCTTTTCCAGGCAGCCCATAGCCGCCCATGGACCAATCCACATGCGTTTCCTCCCCTCTGAAGCCCATAAAAGCCCTTGGTTCAGCCAGAGCTGAGCAGACAACTGGACAACCAGCTGCAGAGAGGAGCTACCCTCTTTCCTTAGAGCTTCAGAGACCTGCACAGATGTTGGGACTACCAGCTGCAGAGAGAAGCTACCCTCTCCAGGGCCTCTTCTCTGCTGGGAGCAGCAGAAGTCAGGACGACCTGCTGCAGAGAAGAGCCACCCTCTCCAAGGCTTCCTTTCTGATGAGAGCAGCAGAGATGGGGACAACCAGTTGCAAAGAAGAGCTACCCTCTCTAGCGTCTCCTCTCTGCTGAGAGCTGAACACTCATTGAATTGACCTGCCAGCAGAGAGGAGCCACCCACTTCACCCACTCCAGGCCTCCTCTCTGCTGAGAGCTGAATACTGGATGGGACAACCTGCCTACAGAGAGGAGCTACTCACTGTGGGTCTCCTCTGAGCTGTTCTAATACTCAGTAAGGCTCCTTTTCATCTTGCTCACCCTCCACTTGTCTGCATACCTCATTCTTCCTGGATGCAGGGCAAGAACTCAGACAAAGGTGCCACCAGCCACAGACACTTCCAGCCAGAAAAGTGACACACAAAAGATCCCATAACATTTTGGGGGCTCATCTGGGATCTCTGGAAAGGTGAGTAAAAGTGGATCTGCTTTTTATCCACATTTAACAATAGTTAAAATGAAAGAAAAATACTGAGCATCTGTCAGCCAGTTAAAAGTGACTAGCGCGGCTGGCAAACTTATGACACAGAGAGAAGGCTTACTGGAAAGGACACCATCAATCCCCCATCACCCTCAGGTGTTGGGAATGTTGGCTTTGCTCCAAACCAGTTTCCCTTCACAGAGGTCTAGCTGTCCCGTGGGACCAGAAGGAGGTCCTAGGGCAATCGAAGGTATCTGGCTGAAGGCTACACCTTGGTGTTATCCAAAGGCCCGTGAACTAACTCCAGTCCCCAACCACATGTTAGGGTGGTCAGCAAAAGGACCTCTGGTTCCTTCCTTCCTTCCTTCCTTCCTTCCTTCCTTCCTTCCTTTCCTTCCTTCCTTCTTCCTTCCTTCCTTTCTCTCTCTTTCTGTTTTTTTTCTTTCTTTCTTTCTTTCTTTCTTTCTTTCTTTCTTTCTTTCTTTCTTTCTTTCTTTCTTTCTTTCTCTCTTTTTTTCTTTCTTTCTTTTCTTCTTTCTTTCTTTCCAGGTGTCTTGGTTCCTGTCTCTCCTTTATATACAATGTTAAACGTTAAGAATGTTGTTGTAAACCATAGAAATATTGCTGGGTAGAATGAGCATTTGGTTTAGTCATCAGGAGCGTAAATGAGAACAATGTGGTGTCTGTCTGTTCTTAGAAGCTAGAAGAATATAATGATTGAGAGTTTTCTTTCTCCTGCTGAAGGAACCCATATGCATAGGACAAGAGGCTTTTTCCCCAGGCACCTTCCCCTCCCCTACACTTAAGTTGTCATTTTGGGAGGAATCTCATGAGGCCAGGTTCCCTATTTCCAGGACTTCCTTTCTCTCCCGTGTTTGAAGAGGACCTGGTCCCACAGCTCCACCTGTTTATGATAGGGAAGCAATGGAGGGGTTGCCTTGCTGGTTACTGGCTTCAATTTGGTGAGGGCCAACTGAGACTAATTTAATGGATCCATACACCCTCCTGAGGCATCTTTTTCCCAAGTTTTGGTTTGAGGCCCTAGAAAGGAAAACTAGATCTGAGAGATTCAAAGGCATAAGACAGAAGTCTAGGGCACAGCACAGGTGAGCATGACTAATTCATGTTGATTAGGGCCCTTCTGCTTCATGGATGGAGGTCATGCTCACATCCATGGCACAGATGAGGTCTAGGGAACTCAAAGGTTACTGACAGCAGGAGGCTTAGGCACAACACAGGTGAGTGTGAATATTCCTGCTGGCTATGCCTCCTCTGTCTTCATGGGTGAAGGTTGCACCTGCACCCACAGTCAGCACCTGCACAGGTCACTGGAACTCAGGGATATAAGGTCAGAAGAAAGAAATGGGACACTTTCTTTGTCTCCCTCACATACCCCGGGTATTCACTGGAAGGAAAAGGAACAAAGGAATGCCTTTTTCCCTCTTATCAGATGGGTAACCAACCATCTTCAGCCTGCACTCCCCTTGAGTGTATTCTGAATCACTGAGACCCCTCTGACCCTCAGACTGTAGAGAGAGAGGAAAAAACCTTTTTCCTCCTCTGTCCTCTCTTCCAGATGGGTTACCAACCATCTTCAGCCTGCATTCCTCTAGAATGTATCCTGAATCATTGGGACTACTTAGACCCTCAGACTCTGAAGAAAAAGCACCACCCCCATACTCCTTTTGCACATATTCCTGATTTCATCCGCTTAGGGTATGGCCAAATTTTGTTCTGCAGGGAGGAGAAGCGTGAGCTCAGGATGGAAGCATTAATTTCAGTACCATTCTGCAGCTGGACTTTTTCTGTAGAAGTGAAGGCAAATGGGCTAGAATTTCATGTATGCATGCTTTCTTTGCCTTGCAAGGTAGTCTGGACCTTTGCCAACATTGTAGGATTGATTCAGCCCTCCTAGTGGCCATCTCAGGAGAGACTTCAGGCAGAATCCCAGGGAACTAGGGAATAGCAAAAGTTACCCACCCATACAAGTCACCTAGAGACGTTTTGAATACTCTGTTGCCTATGCCAGACCCTAAGCTGGTGAAATCCACCCCTCTGAGGTGGTTTGAAATGGATTGACCATTATCCACCTCTCAACTCCCCAGCTGATTCCTATGGATATGCAAAATGGAAAGCCTTTCAACAAGATGGTGGAGGGGGGTAGCAGCCTGGAAGCTGTACTGGGGACAGACTTGACTCAGGAATAAACAGAAAGCCAAACAGACTCATAGCAATGTGCCCAATTCCAATAAAACTGAGAAGATTGTCAAGGAGCTAACCCTCTCCCCAAAATGGGTCAGCCCCTCCTTTCTCCACAAGTGAGTAAATGGAGACATGTATTTTGGATACCTTAGTTTTGGATAAAAAGACTCAACATTGTAAAAATATTTTTTTACTTAAATTAAATGTTCAACAAACCCACTTCTATTCAAAATATTACTAACAGTTTTGGATGCCTGACAAAAATGGCTTGTGGTGGAATATTTTTAAAGCATTGACAGATGTTTATTTTCTTTGCAATTTATTTTACTCTGTTATGTTGGGGACTGCTATTTGCTACATTGTATCCATTCTCCACTTCTTCCTTAAGACAGACCCAGATATTACTTGGAGAAGCAATGAGTTCGAAAATTTTGTTTCCCTTCCTCCCTTGCAGCCAGGCATGACCATGTAACAGTTTGGGCTGCTGAGCCAGAAGAGAAAGAGTACTAGAGCTAGACTTCCAGGAAGGCTGCTCTAAGAAAGATGACTCAGAGGTTGCTTTTTTAGTTTTGAGGGTTTTTTCCCCTCTATTTCCTGCTTCTTGGAACTAAGATATGATGTCTGGAACTCCAGCAGCCATTTTGGATCATGAGGTGACTGTGAGACTAGAAGTCACACCCTAGAATGGAGCACCAAGACGAAAGCTCCTAAAGCTGCCATATAAGACCTGGACTTCAAACCAGCAAGCTTCTTCCATTTGTGAGAGAAATAAGTTTAAGTTTTGTTTCAGCCAGTGTTATCTTTGTTTTCTGTTATGAGCCACTAAATGTGATCCCACTTGTTACCCCAGTCATTCTCCCAACATCCTAGACCCATTAATAGCATTCTACACTCACATTCCATCAGTGGTGCAAGATTATGACACAATTTTAAATTCAAAGGTGATTTAAATGATTTTGCAATTCTGTGCTGCTGAGATATGTGCTTTTTTTAACTTGCAAAATATACTATTGAAATCTATAGTTTAAAAAAAATGAGTCTTGAAATCCTAGTTTTTGCTTACCAAAATCCAAAGCCTCAAAGCACATTCTGGGGAGAAGGTTTTGCTACAGAGAAGAGGCATTAAAGGATCTTTGACTATCTGGGCCGCATTGTACCCACTCTGCAGGACAAGATGAGCTCCTGTGAGCTGGAGGGAGGAAGACAGTTGGGGAGAAAATGGGAGTGTTCGGTGCAGAAAGGGGGCCTGGGACTTGTCCATTTGACCAGAAGTTGATAGAAGTGGGAGGGAAATGACAGAGCAAAGAAAAGCAGGACAATGGGTCATGAGCTAGAATCCTGCCATCTTTGAGTAAAGAGTGGAGGTACATGGGTTTTGGGGGGCATCTTGGCAAAGGGCCCTGAGGCAGGCAGTGGGATCTCTACCTACCTGAGGGCAGGGGGTCATCCAAGTTCTCCTTGGAAGACTTGAGTCATCTGGAAGATCAGAAGACCCAGAGTGCCATGAGTAGAAGCAGAAAGACCTCTCAGCAGTGGATCTAGAATGCTGATGTCTCCCTAGGACTGGAAGAGCCTCCTGATGCCTGCATCTTGGCAAGTCCCTCCAAGAAAGAGAAGTAGGGGGGCACTGAGCTAGCAGTGAACCCGTGAATTGGCCAAGTTTTTCATGAACTATGATCAAATCTTGAAACAACTGAGAGTGATCTTGAAATGATTAGAAAATCATTTTCCACACTGCTGTCACTGCAAGGTGTTCACCTGTGTGGCAGATGTGGCCCTCTGGCCCTCAGGTGGCAGGAGCAGAGCCCAGGCCAGGAGCCAGAAAACCAACCTAGGGGATGGGGCCAAAGGAAGAGGTCTACTACGAGCTGAGGCTGGGCACACAGGCAGGTCAAAGATGGCCCATCTTTCCTTCATTGGGAGAATTCATATAGCCATAATTTCCTCGTATTTTGCTGTCATCCAAATGTTCAGGCTCTCCATGTTAGATGACTTCTGGATCCTGTGGACGATGGATCCTGTGGATCCCCAGGATGATGGATCCTGGGAGAGCTCCATGTTAGATGACTTCTGGATCCTCAGGATGACGGATCACGGAAGAGCTCCAAGTTAGATGGCCTCTGATCCTCAGGACAATGGATCATGAGGGAGCTCCACATCACATGCCATGTGGATCCTCAGGATAACGAATCCCAGCAGAGTTCCACATTAGATGACCTGTGAATACTCAGGACAATGGATCCTGAGGGAGATACATGTTAGATGACCTCTGATCCTCAGGACAGATTGTGAGGGAACTCCACATCCCATGACGTGTGGATCCGCAGGATGATGGATCTCAGGGGAGTTCCAGGATAGATGACCTCTGGATACCTAGGATGACAGTTCCCAGGGGAGCTCCATATTTGATGACCTCTCATCCTCAGGATGATGGATCCTGGGGGAGCTCCATGTTAGGTGACCTGTGGATCCTCAGGACAATGGATCCCAGGGGAGCTCCATGCTAAATGACCTGAGTATCCTCTGGACAATGGATCCCAGGGGAGCTTCACGTTAGATGACCTGTGGATCCTCAGGACAATGGATTGCAGGAGAGCTCCATTTTTGATGACCTGTGGATCCTCAGGACGATGGATCCTGGGAGAGCTCTATGTTAGATAGCCTGCAAATCCTCAGGATGATGGATCCTGGGAGAGCTCCATGTTAGATGACCTGTGGATCCTCAGGACAATGGATCCCGTAAGAGATTCACATTACATGACCTGTGGATCCTCAGGGCAATGGATCCCAGAAGAACTCCACCTTACATGACCTGTGGATCCTCAGGACAATGGATCCCAGGAGAACTCCATGTTACATGACCTCTGATCCCCAGGATGATGGATCCCTGGGGAGCTCCACGTTAGATGACCTGTGGATCCACAGGAGAGCTCCCTGGGTGACTGCTCTGTCACACTCTCCATCTCTCTCTTGCCCAAATATCTAGTTTTTTATTTCTCAGTCCTATCTATTCTGTGATTCAAATCATCAACATAACTTTGGATTCCAACAACCTTGTTTTTCATCCCAAGTATCTTTAATTGGCTTTTAATATAAGCACACTAAAAGGACTCAGGAAGCTGCTGGTTTATTTGAATAAGCATTGAGGAATTCCATGCATCTGTATCTTTGACAGAACATACAAAGCAGAGGCAAGAGGGACATTGGAAGCAGATGGACTACTGTCAGGATCCTGGGAGGAGGACTTGGAGGCACATGACAACACAAAGTGAGGGCCCTGGCTGGGATGGGCAGGGAGGAGTGGAGCAGAAATGGGGCTAGAGTTTGCGGATGGGGGAACGTTCAGGTGGAAGAAAGGGAGGCTGCCAGCAATATGGGTGACAGAGGTTAGTGTGCAGTGTGGGCAAGGTACACTGGGACCTCGTGCACGTAGGTGCCACTGGAGGTCTGCATGATGCGCAAAAAAGCTGAGCCACCCAGAGGCCTGAACCCGATACAGGGATAGAGGGCCAATATGGGCTGCCTGGCCACAGCCGCAGGCCCAGGAGCAGGAGGTGGCTCCTGAAACCCCACCTCAGGCTGGGCTGCATGGGGACCGGGGCCTTCCTGCACAATTCCGGGCATAGGAGCTGCTTCAGTAAAAGAGAAGGCTGGGTTCTGCCCGGCTTCCGGTTCCCCCTGGTGGCCTGGCTCTCCATGGTAGTTCAGATGGAGGTACACGTCTGGCCCCT
This sequence comes from Rhinopithecus roxellana, assembly GCF_007565055.1. NCBI lineage: Eukaryota > Metazoa > Chordata > Mammalia > Primates > Cercopithecidae > Rhinopithecus > Rhinopithecus roxellana. The sequence goes on along the minus strand of NW_022142843.1, from coordinate 13,778 downwards.
CTCTCTGGCCGGGGACCCTGCGGAGCACGACCCCACTGCCACGGCCTCGACCTGCCCGCCAGCTTCCTCCCCTGCGCCAGCCTCTTCCTGCAGGACGAGCCAGCTCTGCGCGAGCTGGGGGCTCCCATCTCATGGGTTTCACATAAGCAGTGGGTTTTGCGAGTTGGACTGGCTCTATAGGGTCTTCATGGTCCACACCAGAGCAGCCTGGCTCTGTAGGAGGCCCACCTGAAGCTAAAAGAGAAGCAGAGTGTGAGGAGATGGAGTAGGGGCCGCCCAGGAAGCCTTCAGGAAGGGAGACAAGGAAAGGGGTTCAGGGAGGGCCCAGGGGAACCCAGGCAAACAGTGTGAAGGTCAGGAGATGCCCTCAGGAGCACTGTCTGTCCAAGGGCCTAGCCTGGGCTCAGCACTTTCCATGAGCCTCTCAAGTCTTTGCAATGACCTTGTCAGTCAGATATTATGACCGCCATTTTACTAATAAGTAAATGAGTCTACAGTTCCCTGCAGAGGCTGAGTTTGAATAAAAATGACATGTTGCCTGCCCTTGCTGTGCTTAAACCTCAGTAGGAGAGACAAACAGAACACCTAAAAATGAATGATGCTAATGAGTGACCAGCTGGGAGGTGAAGGGTATCATAAGGGAGGTGGCTCCGGATCCAGAATGCTGGGGTTGTATTCCCAGGCACCTTCACTTATCTGGGCATCAGTGCCCCTTTTCATAAATTGGTATAATAACATGCCAACCCCTGGGTCCTTAAAAGAACTGAGTTACTAGAAGAGAAATGTTTAGATTAGTGTCTGGTTCAAGTAAGCTTAACATGTATTGGGAAGGAGATGATCAGAAAGTCTTATTGGAGAAGTTAACATAAGCTGGGGATATCAAGGATGATGGGTGGGATTTAGAAAGGCAGAGGTGAGAGAGGATTAGTAGGGATAGCAGGGAGGGATAGGATTCTAGGTGACAGGGGGGCCGGGAGTAGTTGTATGGCTTCCAGGAGGAAAGAAGCCTAGGGTAGCTATAAGCTAGCTTGGTAGGGAGGGGAGGTGTTCACACAGATACATGATTGAGCAATGGAACAGAACAGGAAGTCCAAAACTAGACAAACGTCTACAGAATTTTATCAATGACAGAGCAGGCATTGAAGATCATCTGAATATTCTTCCTAGGGAAACCTGTGTAGCCTAAGAAAAAATCCCAAGAAACTGGCATCTAGGGTCGCCCAGTTACATAGCCCAACCATATATATTCTGTGGAACCCAATCAACAAGCCCCATCCACAGGCTTGGGGCTCCCAACAGCTTCTTCCGGGTCCCACTTTTAAACTATAAGCAGCAATCAGAGATCGCCAAACATCAGAGGAAAGGCTGTGTAACACAAGAAATAGAACAATAATACAAGAAAAGCCAACTTGGAGGAAACAGTTTATGCCACACATGAGACTTTCCAAAAACATCTATAATATCCCCAGAGAGATAGAAGGAATTATGCCCATGAATCAATTATAGGGTACTTTTGAAAAGGAATATTCAGAAAAACTACAGCTTTTTGAAATTAAAATTGTGAGAGCAGAAATAAAAATCTCCACGGAAATTTTGGAGGACAGTATTGAGAACTCCCAGAAAAGAGAGCTAAAATCCAAAATGATGGAAAGGAAGGAAGAGAAAAGAAAATTAGAAGCGTATTGTTACTGAGACACATCCCCATAAATTCCAGAGTGGTGGTGACAACGAAAGATCCTAAAATCTTCCAGAGAGGGAGAAAGAGAAAGGGAGGAAAGGCAATATGGAAACGGTCAAGATTCAACATGTCTCAAAAATCAGACAGCTCAAAAGCAGCAATTAAATCTAGAAGATAATAGAAAATGTCTTCACAATTTTTGAGTGAAATGGACTTCCCACCCAAAATTTGATATCCAACCAAAGTATCCCTTAGGAATTAGAACTAAGATGTTTGCAGACAAGCAAGATCTTAAATAATTTCCCTTCAAAGCATGCTTTACTGTAATGTGTCTATCAAACTAGACAAGATTAAAAGATTTAGGACAGTGTATGAAGGGAAATGTTTTCAAGAGTAATTTGGCAATGGCCATCAAATTCCAATACCTCCGGAAAAGAACAATGTGAGAGTACTGGTTTATCATACACAGATCGAGACATAGTGTGAGAACTCACTCTTCCAAAGAGAAAAAGTAAAATAAGAAAGAAAAAGACACCAGACATAGGAAATGGGATAAAATTCAAAAGAGGAAAAGGAATTTCCCAGATGATGTGGAAAGGAGATCCTGGAGTGGCAGCTGGGAGCTGACTAGGAGCAGCCAGTCCCGGTTGGAACAGGCTATGAGAAAGTGAAACTGAGAGAATGCTTGATTGGGTTTGAATTTAAGCAGTTGGGGAAGAATTGGGGAATGGATTCGTGATAAGTGAACACATCATAACCGAGGAGAAGTATTAAGTCCTGGAAAACTCAAGTTATGCAAGAGGTGCAAAGTAATCCTAGTGTCCTCCTGGCTCCTGGGCAGTGGGGGAGGAGCACAGGGTGTGTGCCCTGGGATGGGTATGGCTGGGTGAGTGGTGGTGGTGGTGAGTGGTGGTGGTGGTGGCAATGTATGAACTACAGCTAAATATTCCACTAGTCTAGCGGGAAGACCATAAATAAAGTCTAAGCGGAAAAAGAAATAGCAGTAGGGTACACATGTTATTTAAAGAATGAGAGGAAATGCTAGAAGTAATGGCTACCCAGATGGAAGTGGTGGTCCCAAAGGTGCGAGAGACTGAGAAGGAGCAGGGGCTGCTGCTTTTCATAACATGTCACATTTGCATATCTAAGTTCTATAAGTCAATACCAAAAGTAAAGTAAAAATCTGGAAAAAATTAAAGAGAATGGTAGATGTTTGACGGTACCTTGATTAGGGGCCATGGAGCGAAGTCGTTTCGAACGCCTTGGTTCCTCCATGAGGAATCTGCAGGAGGGAATGGGGAGGAAAACGGGTCAGTCAGGGTGTTAAACCGCAGCCTAATTTCTCAAGCGTCACGCAGCGATGCGGACCCTACCTCACCCCCTCCTCCAGGGCCACCGCCGCTCACGGGCCTCAGAGCATTTGCACAGAGCCCGCGGGGCGCAGCCAAGGGGATCCTGTGAAGAAGGTGGGAGTTGGGGTGGGGGAAGACTTCCACACTGTAAGGGATTCCAAGGGGGAGCCAGTAGCAAGCAGGGATTGGCCTAGAGGCGGCTTGATTAACTTATCCCAGTTTCTTCAGGCAAAGCTGGTACCGGGGAGACTTAGGCCTCGTGGAGGAATGATCCCTCCGTAGCGGAAGAGAGAAAAAAGATGGAGGATGGGGAACCGAGTTGCGAAGAAGGCAGTGGTGACAAGGGATGTGGCCTCGGCCTTCTAGAGCACTGAGGATTCTGTTCCCACCTGTACCCACGCGAACTCTACCCACCCCTCAGGGACACCCAGACACACACCTGATCTCCCTGCAGCTGGCTTTCTTCTATGAGGAGAAGCCCGAGGAGCTGGAAGTGTCCACAGGATCACGGCTATGGCTCCGACGTCGCCCTCAAATGCGCCCCCTACCAGGCAGGCAGGAGGGAGCACCCAGCGGTCCTAGCTGAGAGCCCGGCAGAAAGCTGACTGACTGCTCGCAGCCTCGCGCGCTCCCCCTTAAAAGGCGGTGAGGCCATCACGTGATGGGAGAGGTCAGGGGCGGGGCCAGCTGGGGTGGGCCCTGACTGAGCTTGGAAGGTCATTGGGCCAGTCCTTTGCCTGTCAAATGGGGCCCACCGTGAAGCCCCCGTTCACAGATGTCAGTGGTTGATTGATCAATCTAATTGTTGAGAAAAAAAATTCATAATTACAAGTAAGTGCCAGCAAAAGGGAGGTGTGGTGCCGTGAGAGTAGCAAATAGGAAGATTTGATTTGATTAGATCTGAGCGTGGTGAAGGAAAGCGTTGGTGGGGGGGATATTTGTGCTGAAGTTTGGAATTTGGAATTTGAAATTAGTCGACGTGAACCGGGCTGGGAAGGGCAGGGAGGGAGGCAGGGGGGTGAAGAACGGGCGCTGAGGCCCGGACTGGAAGGGAGGCCAGCCCATTCCGCGAATGGAGAGGGAGACCAGGCCCAGGTCCCGGGTGTGCGAGGTGGGGGCAGGGGCCGCAGGAGCTGGTCTTGTTCCGGGAAACCTCAGAACAGTGTCCTGAGTGGGTGAACATTTGAAAAACGGTCAGACTAGCTGTGAAGGAGAGAACTCAGGGTGCCCTGGTTAACTCCTAGAGGCAAGGAGGCTACACAGCACTAGGGGCTGGGCGCAGGATCGTGTTAGGCTAAGACTGTGGGCGTCAGAGGCAGAGAACGTTCCCCGGGAGGGAGATAAATCTGCAAGGGAAAGTGAGCCGTGTAGACAGCCCTTGGAGGGAAGGAGCCTGCAGCCTTGGCCTCCCGTTCCTTCAGACAGAGGTGAACTAGGAACCTGCGCTGAGTGGAAGATGGGGAGGTTGGCTTCTGCAGGTTGGGTTGAAGAAGCTTTTGAGGCACCACGTGAGGATGTCAAGTGGCCTTTTGTAAAAAGGGTCTGGAACTCAGAGAGATGGCGATGGGGCTGGAGATACGTGTTAAGACACACCTCGTGCGTTTACCGCTGTGGGTACACACACGGACACAGGGGAGGAGGAAGAGAGCAGCAAACACACCAGCGGAGAGGAAGGCGCCTGCAGTGGTTTGGCTGGTTGGTTGGTTTGCTTGTTGGTTTTTTAAAGAGCCAGAGTCTCCCTCTGTCGCCCAGGCTGGAGTGCAGTGGTGCGATCTCAGCTCACTGCAACCTCCGCCTCACGGGTTGAACCTATTCTCCTGTCTCAGCCTCCCGAGTAGCTGGGACCACCGGTTCACACCACTGCACCCGCCTAAGTTTTGTTCTTTTTGTAGAGATGGGGTTCGCCATGTGCCCAGGCTGGTCTTGAACTCCTAAGCTCAAGCAATATTTCCACCTCAGCCTCCCGAGTAGCTGGGACCACAGGCTGACGCCACTACTCCTGCTAGTTGGGTGGTGGTGTTGTCGTCCAGACAGAGTTTCGCTGTGTTGCCTGGGCTAATCTCAAACTCCTGGCCTGAAGCAATCCTCCCGCCTAGGCCTCCTAAGTGACTGGGATTACAGGCATAAGCCACCACACCCTGCTCCGATAATGTTGTTTTAAAAATTCTGGCCAAGCACGGTGTCTCATGCCTGTAATCCCAGAACTTTGGGAGATGGAGGTGAGAGAATTACTTGAGTTCAGGAGTTTGAGACCAGCCTGGGCAACATAGCAAGGCCCCATCTCTACCAAAACAAAAAACAAACAAACAAAAAAAAAACACATTACCTGTGTGTGGTGGCAGGGGCCTGTGGTCCATCCACTATGTAAGCTGAGGTGGGAGGATTACTTGAGCCAGGGAGGTCAAGGCTGCAGTGAGCGAAGATCGCACAACTGCATTCCAGCCCGGGACACAGAGTCAGACCCTGTCTCAAAAAAAAAAAAAAAACAATATATATATATATACACACACACACACACACACATATATATACACATATATATATATACATATATATATATATATGTATATATATAGTGTATAAGTAATGCCTTTCCAGTTAGGCTCTCAATTTTTTTGTTGTTGTTGCTTTTGTTTTTTAAAAAAATCAACTTCATTGAGGTACAATTTACACACAGTAAAATGCATCCATTTGAAGTACCCAATTGATGATTTTGATAAACTTGTAGACTTGGGTAACCACCTTCACAACTAAGATACAGAATAATTTCATCACTGGGCCAGTTCCCTTGTGTCCCTTTGCAGTCAGCTCCCTTCCCCCATCCTTGCCCCAGCAACCACTGATCTGCTTTTTATCTCTACAGATTATTTTTGCGTGTTCTAGGATTTCACATAAGTGGAAGCATACAGTACACCCCCTTTTCTGCCGGGTTTCTCTTGCTTGACATAATGTTGTTGAGGTCCATCTGTGTTGTAGAACACATAAGTCATTCATTCCTTTTCATCGCTGGGTGGTGTCTTATTGCATGAATAGACCACAGTTTGTTTATCCAGTCACTACTAGCTGATGGACGTTGATTGGGTTGTTTCCAGTTTGGGACTATAATGAATAAAACTGCTAGGAACACTCATGTACAAGACTTTGGACAGACATATGCTTTCATTTTACTTGGGTAAATATCTACAAGTGAGATTTCTGGGTCAAATAATCAAGTGGGTTTTTTTTTAGATTTATAAAAAGTTATCAAATTGTTTCCCTATTGGTTGTGGGATTTTACATTGCTTCCCGAAGTGTGTGAGGGTTTTAGGCACTCCCACATCCCTGCCAACACTTGATGTTACTGATCCTTTTCCTTTAAGCCACTCTAGTGTCTGTGGAGTTGTGTCTCATAGTGGTTTCAACTTGCATTCCCTTGATGACTAATGATATGGTTAACGGATTCTTAAAACTAAGTGTTTTTATTTTAGAATACTTTTAGACTCATAGAAAAGTTGGAAAAAACACAGAGAGTTCTCATGCAACCCACACAAAATTTACCATTCCTAGCATCTTACATTAGCATGGTATATTTGTCATAATTAATTAGTATGGAAATAACAATTATTGATACATTAACCAATACTGATACATCATTAACTAAAGTCTATGTTTGATCTATTCTCGGTTTTGAACTAACATACCTTTTCTGTCTCAGAACCCCATCCAGGGTACCACATTACAATTAGTCATGGCTCCTCTTGGGTGCGAGGGTTTCTCAGACTTGCCTTGTTTTTGATGACCTTGACACTTTGATTACTGGTCAGGTATACTGTAAGATGTCCTCTCCTGAAATTCATCTGATGTGTTCCTCATGATCCTACTGGAATGGTGTGTTTTTGTAAAAAAGATTGCCGACGGAAAGAGCTAGTCCCATCCCATCCTGTCTAGAGTGCACACTATCAACACGGCTTATCACAGATGGTATTTGTCCTGGTCACCTGGCTGGGGCAGTGTTGGTAGGTTTCTCCACCATAAAGTAATTTTCCCCTCTCTTTCTCTGCTGCATTTTTTGGAAGTCACTATCTGTAGCCTACACTTTAAAAAAGGGAAAATATGCTTATCTCCTTCCAGGAGAATGGCTACCTAAATTATTTGGAGTTCTCCTGTGTGGGGGATTTGTCTACTCTTCCCCGTGTATTTATTTATCTAATCATTTATTTATATCAGTATGGACTCATGGATATCTGTTGTATACTTTGGATTATAATCCAATTCTTCATGGGATTAATTATTTAATAATTTAGCTAATTATTTTGTTAAATATTTTCATTACATATTTAATTATTAATTATTTAGTTAATTATTTTGTCACTCAAAGTTTCCAGCCTTGGCCATTGGGAGCTCCTTCAGTTGGTTGCTGGGTCCTTTTGTCACACCCTGATATGGTTTGGCTATGTCCCCACTTAAATCTCATCTTGAATTGTAGCTCCCATAATTCCCACATGTTGTGGAGGGACCTGGTAGGAGATAATTGAATCATGGGGGCTGTTTCTCCCATACTGTTCTCATGGTAGTGAATAAGTCTTATGAGATCTGATGATTTTATAAGGGGTTTCCCCTTTCCCTTGGTTTTCATTCTCTCTTGTCTGCCTCCATATAAGATGTGCCTTTTGCCCTCTGCCATGATTGTGAGGCCTCCCCAGCCACGTGGAACTAAGAGTCCATTAAACCTCTTTTTCTTTATAAATTATTCAGTCTCAGGTATGTCTTTATCAACAGTGTGAGAACTGACTAATACATGCCCCATCACTGTGGCTTTTGGTTTGATTTGGAGAACCTCCTTGCTCCCTGGAACCACAGGATGTTCTGTGCTCATTTGCATATTCTTATCCTTATTGGGCTTTCATGTTCTCACTGACCACAGCCATAGATACTTTTGTGAAGTTTCTGTTCAAAACTTTTACTCTTTTAATTGGGTTGACTTTCTATTCTTGAGTTGTAAGAGTTCTTTGTGTGTTATGGATACAGGTCTTTGATGAATATATGTATTGAGTGTGAATGTATTCTCCCATTCTGTGGCTTGCCTTTTCATTTTCTTAACAGTGTCCTTGAAAGAACAGATTTTAATTTTAATCAGGGCCAGTGTCTCAAGTTGGGATTCCCAGGAAGCCAACTCTGAGATGGAAATTAGAGTGCAGAAGGTGTATGAGGTGTGCCTTTTAGGGATGTTAGAGGGAAAGCGGCAGGACCACTCAGCCTCAATACTGTGCTTCAGTAGACCCTCTGGGATATTCTGGTGGTAAGGTGACCTGCTAAAGCTGTTCTGAGTTGGGGTAATAGGGCCAGGCCTTGATGCCCCCATTGAATGTCGCTGGATGCAAGCTGCCTGGAGGATGAGTATGCCCATGGGTAAGGGTCAGGGGAGTTCCTTCAGTCAAGGCAGTCCCTTAGGGTCCATCTGCAAGGACTGAGGGCTGTCTGCTGGTGGCAATTCTCACAGCTGAGGTCACGAATACTTAATTTCTGAAGAAGGGTCTAGTGACAAATCACAGTGCCCATTGCAAAAAATGCATCAATGTTTTATTGTACAATTCATGATTTTTGTGTCCCACCTAAAGAATCTTTGCCTACTGCAAAGTCATATAGAGATTTTTCTATATTTTCTTCTAGAAGTTTTATAGTTTTAGCTTTCACCTTTAGGTTAACAATGATTTTTGTTAATTTTGTGTAGAGTGTGAAGTAAGGGTTGAGATTTGTATTTTTAATTATGGGCGTCCAGTTTTGTTCCAACACCATTTGTTAAAATCAATGCTGTTTTTTTTCTTTCTTGGAATTGCATGAAATGTTTTAAAGTTTATATGGAGAATTAAACTTCAGAGGAAAACAGCTGTAAAAAGGAACAATAGTAAGTTGAGCTTTTCCCAGCTATCAAAATAGTGTGGTATTGGCAAAGGAACAGGTGAATTAGTTGATGAGAATAGGTCAGAAATATGTAACAGCTAACAATAATAGCTAACATCTATTGGACGCTACCATGTGCCAGGCATTGTTCCCAGTCCTTTTCACATATTCATGCATTCAGTCCTCCCAACAACTTTAGTGTGTAGATAATACTGTTATTCTCATTTACAAAGGAAGCAACGGGGGCATTGCGTGATTGAGTGGCTTATCCACGGTCACCCAGCTACTGTGGGGCAGAACCAGGATTTTAACCTGACTCTTATTCAAGAGTTTCAAGTCTTAACCTATGCGTTATATTGCTGCTGTCCACAAGGTAAGTCAGTATCAGACCAAGACCATATTCCTGATTCAGTGATAAAACATGTGTACTAGTTTCCTATTGCTGCTGTAACAAATTGCTACCAACTTAGTGACTGACACAAATTTATTATTTACAGCACTGGAGGTCAGAAGTCCAACATATGTCTTACAAAGCTAAAATCAAGGTATCAGTGAGGCTGAGTTTCCTCTGGAGGATCCAGGGGAGAATTGTTTTCTTGCCTTTTCCAGCTACTAGAAGCTGCCTTCATTATTGGCTCACAGCCCCTCCCTCCTTCTTGAAGGCCCCCAATGTAACAAAATACCCTTGAGGTCCTCATGCTGAACAAGGGGGAGATAAGAGGATGGAAATGAAAGAGGCATTGGGGGTGTGTTTCACGGATTGCAATAACATTGTTTCTCCTCCTGTTTTTGAAAAATAATTTCTTAAAAATTTTTTCTTCTATTAATTTTTTGTGAACCATTTCAAGAAAAGCTGCCTATTATGAAAAATTCAAACATTTCTACAGAAAGTAGACAGGAGAGTGTGACACCTCCCTCATGTACCCATCACTCAGCCTCAACAGGTACCAAAACTTGGTCCATCTTACTTCATCTATGCTCTACCCCCTCCCTCAACTTTGGATTATTTTGAAGCAAATCCCAGGCACAATGCCACTGAGACCATAAATATTTCAGTACATATTTAAAAGGTAAGGACTCTTCTTAAAAATCATAATCACGATAAGAATGTTTAAGTAAAATAAAAGAAATGAAGAGGATCCCATTAAGAGAATGGGATTGAATATATGAGGTTGAGAAAGATGAAATGATTAGGTTCTGAGAAGAGAAGGCACAGATAATGAGAGAAACAGGGTTGGAAGGATTGGTTTTAGACAAAAGGAGGGGACACTATGGTAACAGTGAGGAAGGAAAAGGTATATGTAGTGTGTGTGTGTATGTTGTGCCTCTATGACAGAATATCTGAGACTGAGCAATGTGTAAAGAACAGAGATTTATTTCTTAAAAGTAGCAGGAAAAAGCTGGGTAACTGGCACTTGCTGTCACAACAAAACCCTTCTCCTCCCATCCCAGTTGCTTTCCTCAGTGCAAGCTTACTTATTCCTCATGTAAGGTTGATGTGGGTTTGGCAGCCTCTGCCCCCTGGAACACGAAATTTCACTCTCACTCCCGTTTCATTGGCCAGCTCCAGGAACCTGGCCTCAACCTAAGTTCAGGTGAGGGTGGGAACGTGGAGGACCACCTGGACACTGGGTGTGGGTCAACTTTCTATCCTACAGGAGGTTTGTACTGGAAGACTGTTCTGGAACATTTAGCCACTTTAATAAAACACCAAAAAAGGAATTTTTTTAAAAAGCAAATGTATCATAATCATTTAGGGAGGTACCATGGAGTAGGCATTAACTCTGCAGACTCAAAGTGGCTATACCCAGGCTGCAAATCCCGTGTCCCACTCACGGTACATGACCTTGGGCAAGTCACCTAACAGCTCCAAGCCTTCATTCCTCCACCTGCAGAGTGGAGACTCATAGTGACTCAGAGATTTATCTGAGGATAATTTGAAATAATAGGTGAAATAATGAAACAATGATGGATAATATTGTTTATAGGAAAACAATACATTTTAATTATTCTTTTTATAAACATATTGAAGCAATATTATCTATCTGAGAAATCCAAGAATAAGATAATTAAGAAAAGTCTTGATTACAAATTTAAATGGAAAAAGCTAAGTTATTTCCTATATACAATCAAAAACCAACGGCATGGCAGAACACAGACTGCAAACACACACATACATAGAAATGCTGGAAAATGTATAAATAGAGAACTGACCTTGAAAGACAAAAATAACTGATATAATGGTGACCTTATAAACATTGGCTCATAATGGAGACTTGCCCTTGTACCCCCACATTTGAGAGCCAGAAGTGAGACTTCAGTTACAAACTGGGACCCTGGAAAAACTGCCCGTTGGTGAAAAAGGGAACTAAAATGGATCTTCCCAGCAGCCCAGAGAAGCAACAAAGAGGCTGAGGTCTACTGAAGCTCTGGGTAAAAGAATCCTAGGTTCCTAAGCAGGGTGTGGAATCCCAATTTATACTAACCATATGTTGCCAAAATCTCAAAGACAAGATATCAATTTTTTAAAATCTTATCCAGCATCTATTAAATTTATGAGGATAAGTAGCTAAGGAAAACAAAAATTTTCTCTCTAGCAATACTTCCACAACACAGAACACGAGAATTCCCAAAGGAAAAAGTCTTCAGTAAAGATGAGCTCATAAGTAAAAACTACAAATCCCGAACCCAATATTGCTTTATCTATACCCTACCCACTCCCTCAACACCCGATCCTTTTGAAGCAAACCTTAGGCACTGTGCCATTTCAATAATAAATATTTCAATACACATCTCCAGAAGATAAGGACTCCCATATGAACGATAATGAAGTGAGTCTCTGAGTGGAAAAGTCGGCTAAAAAAAGGAAGAGAAGGATTAGCATATCAAGAAATTTAAATAACAAGTATAAAGCCAATATGCTTAAAATTATTAACAAGATAAAATAAGGAAGAAAATGCATAAGCATGAACAGTAAAATATGAAAACAAATAAAACATGTAGATTTTGAAATGAAGCAAATACAAATACAACTTCTTGAAGTAAGTATAAACATCAAAATTTAAATTTTAAGTGGCCTAGCACTTTGGAAGGCTGAGGTGGGAGAATCATTTGAGCCCAGGAGTTTGAGACCAGCTTGGGAAACATAGTGAGATCCCATCTCTATTTCAAAAATTTTTTTTTTAATAAAAATCTTAGTTGGACATGGTGGCATGTGCTTGTAGTCTCAGCAACATGGGAGGCTTGAGCCCAGGAGTTCAAGGCTGCAGTGAGCTATGCTTGTACCATTGCACTCCAGCCTGGGCAACAGAAAAAGACCCTGCCTTAAAAATATTTAAATTAAATTAAATTAATATTACATAGCTTAAAGGTAAAGAATTCAAATATAGTGCAAATGAATAGACAAAAAGGTGGAATATATGAAAGACAGGTTAGGAGACAAACATGGGGGAGGTTCTAAAGGCATCCAACATACGCTTAAGAGGAGGGAGAAGAGACACATCCACAGAGGGCATAGCTGAACATGCTTTGGAGTTGAGCTAAGACTTGAATGCTAAGATGGAAGAATAAAAAAACTGCAAGCAGGCTAAGAATAAATAACTTGACACCCAAACATTATATGAGTGCAACTGCCAAAAACAAAAGGCAAAGAGAGAAAGCATAAAAGCAACTGGACAAAAAAGAGACGTTATATAAAACACCTAACAGCCTGGCAGAGTCCTCTTGCTGGCAGCCCTGGAGGAAAGAAGGCAGTTGAACAATGCCTTCAGAGTGGGAGAGCCCATCAAGGCAGAATTCCATACCCAGCCAAACCATCAGTACAGAAGATTAAAAAAAATAGATTTTCTAAAACCTGTGCAGAAAATGTATAGCTCCATCCAGACTCCTGCTAAACGAACTTCTAAAGGAAGCTGTTGTGTAGGGAAAAGAAAGAGTGCCAAAGAAAGGCATGAGATACAAAAAGCAATGGTGAATAAACAACAGATAAACATATGCAACATCCCAAAAGAGCCTTCAGGACAAAAATAAATAAATAGTGACTACTGGAAGGGAAGCTCAAAAATCAGATGGAATGAAACCAAAGAACACAGTGGTGTGAGAGGTGTAGGGGAGAGGAACTGCCACACTCAAAGGCCAAGACTCTTCAGCCTTGCTGCACATTAGAATCACTAGAGCAGCATTAGAAATCCCAGTGCCCGGGCTGTATTCCATACCAGTTAAATAGGAACCTCTGGGTGTGGGAGCCAGGAAGCAGGATCCTCTCGGGCAATACAATGTGTAGCCTGGTTTAAAAACCGATTGTCTAGGTTGGCAGTGGCTTTCAACCTTGACTGTCCTTGAAGTCACCTGAAGAGTTTTAAAAACAAGGACACCTGGGTCCCACTCCCAGAGATTCTGATGAAGTGCGGTCATGGAAAAAAAACTCACAAGGAAAACACCAGCTCCACTTCCAAACACCAACTCCACTTCCTTTTATAGATTTCTTCATAAAAATTATGAATCACAGGCCATTCGGTACACAGGAACTACAGTTTGCGTTATTCTTGAATCATTCAGATTTCAATCCTTCGCTCCCACAGCCCATGGTGCAGAAGCACTCGAGTTGTTGCCATGACCCTGGGTTCTGTTTAATGGTACAGGCCTCATGTGAGGTCTGCTACCCACCAAGAAAATGATAAGGACTTGGAGAAAACAAGAAGAGCAGCTTTCAACCACTAGATGTGACAAACACAATAATTATATGTTTCCCCTTAAAAAAAAAAAAAAAAAAAAAAAAAAACTTTAATATACTTTCAATATACAATGTGAAAAGTACTTAAATATTTTTCTCCTGAATCTTTTTCCCTGTAAAACTGGCATGTGGCACA
>NW_022142842.1:0-2814 GCF_007565055.1 Rhinopithecus roxellana | reverse complement strand
AGTACCTTAAACAGTACCTTGTACATAGTAGAGACAAAGTCTTATGTAGAATTTTTGGTTTTTTGAGCTGGAATGTTGCTCTATCACCCAGGTGGCAGTGCAGTGGCACCATTATGGCTCACTGCAGCCCAATCTCCCAAGCTCAAGCCATCTTCCTGCCCTCTCCCTGCTTCACCCTCCTGAATAGCTGGAATGACAGGCACATACCACCATGCCCTGCTAATTTTCAAAATTTTGTAGAGACAGAGTCTTGCTATGTTGCCTAGACTGGCCTCAAAGTCCAGAGCTCATGCGATCCTCCCACCTGGGCCTCTCAAAGTGCTAAGATTATAGGTGTGAGACACTGCACATAGCTATAAAATTTTTAATGAAAAGAAGGTAGGCCTATATGAAAACAAATTATTTTGGACAAGGGGTCAAACATTCAGTGTTTGAACGCTAGTTTTTTTCCCTAACTACTGGGTATGGCCTTAGGTATAACATTGTCCTTGGACTTAGTTTCCTCATTTACAAAATGATTATTATGTGAATGCTGGAGCTAGAAATGCCCAATTTTTAGATTCTGGCTCAAGCTACCCCTGGATATATGACTTAAGAGAAACTACTTAACCTTACATTATCCATCCAGAGAATTGTGGTGAGAATTAAATAAACTATGAAAAAACCTAGCACAGAGCCTAGTACATGTGAGAACTCTAAAAATCCACATATTTTTCCTTTTTTATTATGAGATATAATAAGCAATGGTCTTAGCTAAAAATATATAGAATGAGTGAAGCGCACATAAACTTAGAGTGCAGAAATTCATTTTTACCTTGTTCTTATTTCAAGGCATAGCTAGGAACAAAAAGACATTCCCAGCTTTGCTCAGTCCCAGGCTTGAATATATTAAGCTAATTAAAATAAATAAAGAATAAAAGAATTTCACCAAGTAGTCACGTAGAGTGGGCACATAATATTTACACTCAGAATAAAAAGGTTTATACTAAACTTCGCATAACATGAGCCAGTCTTCCCTCACAGCTTAGGTTGTGCTAGGTGGATTGAATCTAAAAGAGAACAAGCAGGAGCAGCAAGAGTGCCAGGAGCCTCTTCCATTCTTGCAGTCTTCAGGCATGACAGCACCTGGGGCAACACCTGGGTACTTTTGGAGGCACCTGGTGCCTCAGAGAGTCTCATACATGGCACAGCTGCTCTGAGAGCCCCTGCCTCCCTCCTTGACATTGCCTTCCTAGGGGAGAAAGGGAACCTCCATTTAGTGAGTCCCAACATCTGTCAGCCACCATCCTAGGTGATATATAAGCTTCACAACAAACCTTAGAATAGGTAGCATTTTTGACATTTGCATTTGTTGAGTTTCTACTACGTGCCAAGCCCTCTGACAGGCATGTCTCATACTTCATCTCAGCCTTCAGAGCAATCCTGGAAGAAGACATAATTGTGCACTTTGCATTGATGAGGAAATTAAGGTTTAGAGAGGTTGAATAGTTGCTAGGAGTCCTTCAAGCCGGGAGTGGAAGAGCTGAAATTAAAAAGTAGTTCTAGCTAACTTCTGGACCCAAAATGTGAAGCAGGTTTATTAAATTAGAAGGATTTACAGAACCCAGAATAGAGCCTACACATGTGTGTATGTGTGTGCGTGTGTGTGTGTATATATTGTGTGTGTATATATATGTATGTGTGTTATATATATATGTGTGTATATGTATGTGTGTGTGTATATATGCCTACCTGATTTATTTTCTAGTTATTTTAATTAAAGATTATATGATTTTCTGTTATGCTACAAACCTTTTCTCTTTGGAGCCTCAATTCCCATTATTTGATTTACTGAAATGCCTTTTTCTTTCATTCTCAAATGTGCGTATTGTACCTCATTGTGTCAAAGCCCAGAGGGATGCTGGCAGGTAAGAGACTAGGTTTTTGTGTTAAATAATCAAGGAAGGCTGGAGGATTAAATGAGATAATGTATGTAACATGCCTGGTACTTTACAGCCTGCGAAAGGTCAGTTGTTATTATTATCAATTACTTAAATTCTACCTTCCCTTGGAAATAGAGGAACAGCTCCCTTCATCTTTTAAAGTGAGCTGTTTCACCTATGGCATTCTAAAGAAATTTAGCTGGACTTTACCTCTGATACTTAGCATTTTCTCCCTTGTTTATAGTATATTTCTTCTTCCTTCTTATTTTCTGTTAAAACTGCATTCCTGCTGATTTCCTTGAGGATGGGATCTGTCTGGCTTGTCTTTTATATCACATATCTAGAATACAGCTGTGTGCATCATTTGTGATCATGGCATATTTGTGGAAGGAAGCAAGAAAAAGTAAAAGAAAAAATGAAGAAAGGGGAGATTCAGAAAGAGGAAGGAAGGAGAAAAGGAAGAAATAGAGGAAAAAAAAAAAACAGCAAGAGAATAAAGGAGATAAAAATTCAAAGCACAAAGACTGTACACATTAGAAAATTATGCCTAAATCCAGTGAGTTCTGGTAAATAATAATAACAAAAATAATTGTCATTTAAATCAGTATATCAGCATGCATCTGTGATACAACAACATACATTTGTGAATACCTATCATCTGCTGGATACTACTCTAATTGCTTTCCCCACATTATCTCAGGTAGGTATCACTGAGATCCAAACTTTGTAAATGAGAAAACTGAGGCACAGGAGCCTTAGTATATATCTGGACTCCCATAATTAGCCTGAGTACTCCTCCTACCCTCTACCCTCTGAAGACCCCACTGTGTGTCATTCCTGTCTATGTGTCCATGTGTTCTCATCACTTTCCCACTTATAAGTGAGAACATGT
>NW_022142841.1:0-28991 GCF_007565055.1 Rhinopithecus roxellana | reverse complement strand
CCTAACCCCCAGCTTGGCAATGCCCTCCCTGCCTCCACCCCCAGCTAACCCTTTGCCATTCATTCTGTCCACAGCCTTCTCACCCCTTTCTCTCTAAAAAGGTGTACTATTTAATTAGGCGGGGGATGTATCACTTCAGCCAAGGAATGGCCGCCTGTTTTTAAATAAAAATAAAAATTTCAGGACCCTCTGAATTTATTATGCCAAGGGGGAAGTTAGGCCTTGGAGACTGGGTTATGTATAACTTGCATGCTTGCAATTCTGTGTCACTCTCTGCCCCACTGTTCTTGACTTCCTCATTGTAAATGACTAGGAGAGACCAGATCTTCCCACTTCTAATTGCTGATCTTTGTTGTACATTAACTGCCTCCTTCATTGTCCTGTACCTAACTCACACCAGATAGTGTCAGTCCAAGACCCAATGATGGTTAATCTGCAGTGTGGAATGTTAAATATACCTCCCCCACCACTCAAAAAGACCACCTTGACTAATCAGATCATTGTAACTATGCATTAAGCCTTACACAGAAACATGCTAAAATCCTAATTTCTTGGAATCTGTTCTTTCTGGGCAGGCTCACATGGTTTTTTTTTAGACAGAGTCTCACT
Source organism: Rhinopithecus roxellana (assembly GCF_007565055.1). NCBI lineage: Eukaryota > Metazoa > Chordata > Mammalia > Primates > Cercopithecidae > Rhinopithecus > Rhinopithecus roxellana. Next base: position 28,382 of record NW_022142841.1, on the reverse strand, counting down.
CTGTCGCCAGGCTGGACTGCAGTGGTGCGATCTTGACTCACTGCAACCTCCGCCTCCTGGGTTCAAGTGATTCTCCTGCCTCAGGCTCCCCAGCAGCTGGGACTACAGGCACGCGCCACCACGCCCAACTAATTTTTCTATTTTTAGTAGAGACGGAGTTTCACCATGTTGGCCGGCATGGTCTCGATCTCTTGACCTCGTGATCTGCCTGCCTCAGCCTCCCAAAGTACTGGGATTACAGGTGTGAGCAACCGTGCCCGGCCGGCAGGCTCACTTTTAACCTTTGCACTTAATTAAACTCTCTTTAAACTAGATTCTGACCTTTTTGATTATTTTAGGTTGACACTATCAAGTTGGGCCTAAACCTGACGAATTTGAGGCCAGAAAGGCCCTACAGTCCATCCTTCTTTTTACTGTGGAGGAAGTGGAGGTCCAGGAAGAATTCGCCGTCAACTAGATTCTCCACATTCCATGTCCCCATCTCTTCCAGAGCTGACCCGGGCTCGTTCCATGGGCAAGAGGGTGGTCCTTTGTGGTTTAAATAACATGCAGTTTTTCACTCATAAAAGCAATACATGAAAAAATAATTATGAATAATCTCATCACCCACCCAGGCAGAACCACTATTAACATTCTGTGTAATTCTTTGCAGTCAAAGGGCTTTTAAAGACAACCAAATGCCAGAGTATTCAATGCAAATGTTAAAAATGAAGTATTTAAAAATAGATTCAACTTGGTGCGTGTTTATTTGATCTCTACATAGGGAAGCTTTCTAAGCTTGAAATCAAAGAAAGAAACCACAGAGGAAAAAAGATCAATATGAACAATTTCACTTAAAAGAGTAAAGAGACTGAAAAGGCATTCTATCAAAATTCAAACTGCAGAGGAAAATGCTTATGATAGAATGTTACATTTAACAAAAAGGATGCAAAATTGTACATACCATATGATTGCAAGTGTGCAATTAATAAATAATACCACCTCAGATCCACTTAGATAGCTACTATCAAAAACACAGAAAATAATAAATGTTGATAAGGATGCAGAGAAATCAGGACCCTTGTATACTGTTGGTAGAATTGTAAAATACTGCAGCCACCGTGGAAAACCAAATGGCAGTTCCTCGAAGAATTAAAAATAGAACTAACAAAGGATCAAGCAATTCTGTTTCTGGGTATATACCCCCAAAGAATTGAAAGCAGGGTCTCAAAGAGATATTTGTACACCCATGTTCATAGCAACACTATGCACAATTGCCAAAAGGTGGGAGCAACCCAAGTGTCCATCAACTGATGTATGGATAAGCAAAATGTGGTCTATACATGCAATGGGATATTATCCAGTCTTAAAAAGGAAGTTCTGACACATGTTACAACATGGATGAACCTTGAAGACATTATGCTAATTGAAATAAGCCAGATACAGAAGGATAAATAATGTATAATTCTACTTATATGAGGTACTTAGAGTAGTCAAATTCATAGAGACAGAAAGTAGAAGTGTGGTTTCCAGGGACTGGGGAAAGAGTAGATTGAGGAACTGTTGCTTAATGAATATAGAGTTTCAGATCTGCAAGATGAAAAGAATTCTGGAGATCTAATTCTTTTCAGCATTTTCGTTGTTTCAATACTAACCATGTGAATATTCTTAACCCTACTAAACCGTATGCTTAACAATGGTTAAGACGGTAACTTTTATGTTATGTGTATTTTGTCACAATTAAAAAACACACATTTAAAAAGGATTGCAAGAAAACACACAAGCACTAGCATAAGATCCAGCCTATGGTCAGATCCTATTAAAAGTATAGTCCAGGCCGGGTGCGGTGGCTCAAGCCTGTAATCCCAGCACTTTGGGAGGCCGAGACGGGCGGATCACGAGGTCAGGAGATCGGCTAACCCGGTGAAACCCCGTCTCTACTAAAAAATACAAAAAACTAGCCGGGCGAGGTGGCGGGCGCCTGTAGTCCCAGCTACTCGGGAGCCTGAGGCAGGAGAATGGCGTAAACCCGGGAGGTGGAGCTTGCAGTGAGCCGAGATCCGGCCACTGCACTACAGCCTGGGCGACAGAGCGAGACTCCATCTCAAAAAAAAAAAAAAAAAAAAAAAGTGTAGTCCATGGACCAGCAGTGAAAATATCCCTGACAGCGTGTTAGAAATGCTGAACCTCAGGCCCCACCCCAGACCTGCTGAGTCAGAATCTGCTCTGTAACACAATCCCCAAGAGATTCACACGCACACTGAAGTGTTGATATCGTAGATGCACAACAAACATTTGTTGCACGAATACATCCTTTCTTATTGGTAAGGTTACAAGCAAATGTTATTGTGTTCTTCATACTTGCCTATCTTTTCCAAATTTTCCCAAACAGACATGTATTAGTTTATTTTTTATTCTGATTTTAAATCATTCCCATTTAGATATTTTAACAGACCCCAAATCCAAAGCAGACAAGTTTCAGCAAGTCCCAAGGCCTATTAGCCAACCAGAAAACAGAAACTATGGAGGTAACTGAAATCCACAGATGCTCCCTAAGTCTCATTTTAGTCGATACTTATTTCCATATTTTTTCAGAGCAGCCAAGTAGGAGCAGTTTGGGATGGACCACACACCTATCAGCCTGTTCAAAAATGGCTATCCATGACCTGGTCAGCCACGCTATCAACCCCACATACCATGGGAATAATGTTCATCTGAGTGAATGGAGGAATGGTCAGCGATTAATTCAGATCAGAATCAAAGACATAGGTAGCAGGAGAATCTACCTGCCCACTCAGAAGAAGAACACACAGGATGCTGGAGAATGTCTAAGTCACAGTCTCAAATTGCCTTTAAGGACCACCAGTCTTAAGCAAGGATGGCAGAGAACCAAACTGTCCATGGCGCTTCAAACAAGCATATTCTATATCCTAGCACAGATTTTTTAGATAAATACATTCTGCAGGCCCATCTATTGATAATGGAAAGAACCATATAGTGCAAATTCTAACAGCCACCTGGCACCTGGTCTCTGTTGACATAGTAACTGAAAGACTATACACCCCTGCCCTCATTCCTGGATAATGAGAATCACTGAAAACCATTTGCAAACATCCACCAGAGTCTCAATGATGCAAAAGCTCAGCTTTCAAACCTGAACTCTACACCAGACATGCTAGGTAATCCAGAACAAACAAACCTCTTTTCTGCTCATGTTTCTAGGTCCTCTACAGTTGGAATGTCACTCTCCACCTTCCTCATACCTGCTTATTATGAAGTGAAAAATGAAATAAGAAATCATGACTAAATTATTTCTCATGCATTGCTAATAGTTCTGGCTTCTACCCACATATAGGCAGAGGTTCAGTATAAGGCTATTCACTGCAGAACTCTTAGACTATCCATCAAGAGCAAACTGATTAAACAAAAGTGTATCTATGCCCAGGAATATTACACAAGTATAAAAAGAATGAAATGTTCTTTATGTATAGATATGGAAAAGGCTTCAAGTCACAGTTACATGAAAAAGCAAGGAGAAAATAAGTATGTAGAGCTCCACTGCATATGTAGCTATGCATAGCATTTACATTTTAATTAGTTAACATTTACATTTAGTCCCAAGAGCCACATTTCAAGTGGGCAGGAAGGCAGAGAACTTCAACCACTCTACTGCCTAGTATCTGTGTAACTTAGAACACATTACATAACTTCTGTAAGCTCAGACTTATTATAAAATAAGGATGATGACAAGACAGTACCTCATACTGTGAGGATTAACTGAGATAACACATTAAGTGCTCAAGGGGTTACCCGGGATAGTCCTTACTACTGAATCTAACGTTTGTGCAACTGTGGGCCAAAGCTGAGCACGAGCTGACTGTGTCAGGCAAGGCCTCACAGATGGGTTCTACTTGGGTAGAAGTAACTATTCCAAGTAGTAGTAAATTTAAATATGAATAGTAGTAAAATTAGTAGTGTAAATCAGTCCAAGCTAGATGCTGTCAGTCACCACCCCAATCCCTACCCCGGCTTGCTACTGTAAGTCACAGCACCCTTTTCTGGCAAAGATACTCTCTTCCCCAGAATCCTTCTTAACACAAAACTCTGCAGTCACCATCAATCAGCTATAGTCAGCGCTGGAGATGAAATCTATCTGCCATCATTGCTGGTCCTGGTTGTGAGGCTCAGAATCATGTTACTCAAACTCACAAGAGTTCATTTTAAGCACGTTACCGTAAGATTTATTGTTTAAAACAAGATCCTTCTGAGAATGCTCTGAAATTAGGCTGGGACAAGTATAAACCATTGTCCAAGACAAATGTGAATGCATGGTCACTTAATGATATGTGATAATGCAAATTTATCCATAATCATTTCTAACATTTATATAACATGTTACAGTTGTCAAAGTGTTTACACACGCAGAATTTCAACAGACAACCCACACATGGAGAACCTTGGAGTACAGTCTACAAAAGGCACTTCCTGTCACTGGGTGGATCCACTCAAGAAACCCAACTTATAAAAGTTCAACCTGGCCGGGCGTGGTGGCTCACGCCTATAATCCCAGCGCTTTGGGAGGCCGAGGCAGGCGCATCACGAGGTCAGGAGATTGAGACCATTCTGGCTAACACGGTGAAACCCCGTCTCTACTGAAAATACAAAAAAATTAGCCGGGCATAGTGGCACATGCCTGTAGTCCCAGCTACTGGGGAGGCTGAGGCAGGAGAATTGCTTGAACCCGGAAGGTGGAGGTTGCAGTGAGCCAAGATCACGCCACTGCACTCCAGCCTGGGTGACACAGTGAGACTCCGTCTCAAAAAAAAAAAAAGTTCAATCTACAAAAAAGGGGTTTAGATGCTTGAAGACATTTCCATCGAGCTGAGGTAGCTACATGAATTACTAATTTCATCTTGGGGATATGTCTGACCAGATAGCCAGTGTTAGGGCTATTAGGTTAGAGTTTTCCTCCTCCTTCAGGACTAGAAAAACACAAATCCTTTGGTTCTTTTTTTGCCTATAACACATGCAAACCACTTCCTCTCTTCAGCACTGGAAAAACCAGGTAGAGAAAATCCAAATGATAAGGCTATAGTTTTCTTAGAACATACATGTGCATCTGCAGAACCACTCTGGCTGTAATGATAACAAGAGGTGAAGCCAGCTGGACTTCCTGGGTCACGTGGGTACTTGGAGAACTTTTCTGCCTAGCTAAAGGATTGTAAATGCACCAATCAGCACTCTGTAAAAACGCACCAATCAGCACTCTGTGTCTAGCTAAAGGATTGTAAATGCACCAATCAGCACTCTGTATCTAGCTAAAGGATTGTAAACACAGCAATCAGCACTCTATAAAATGAACCAGTCAGCAATCTGTAAAATGGACCAATCAGTGCTCTGTAAAATGGACCAACCAGCAGGATGTGGGTGGGGCCAAATAAGGGAATAAAAGCTGGCCACCCCAGCCAACAGTGGCAACCCACTGGGGTCCCCTTCCACGCTGTGGAAGCTTTGTTGTTTTGCTCTTCAAAATAAATCTTGCTGCTGCTCACTCTTTGGGTCTGCACTATCTTTATGAGCTGTAACACTCACTGCAGAGGTCTGTGGCTTCACTCCTTAAGTCAGTGAGACCACAAACCCATCAGGAGGAACAAACAACTCCAGATGCGCCACCTTTAAGAGCTGTAGCACTCACTGCAAAGGTCTGCGGCTTCACTCCTGAAGTCAGTGATACCATGAACCCACCGGAAGGAATAAACTCCGGACACATCTGAACATGTGAAGGAACAAACTCCGGACACACCATCTTTTTTTTTTTTTTTTTTTGAGACGGAGTCTCGCTCTGTTGCCCAGGCTGGAGTGCAGTGGCCGGATCTCAGCTCACTGCAAGCTCCGCCTCCTGGGTTTACACCATTCTCTCGCCTCAGCCTCCCGAGTAGCTGGGACTACAGGCGCCTGCCATCTTGCCCGGCTAATTTTTTGTATTTTTTTAGTAGAGACGGGGTTTCACCGTGTTAGCCAGGATGGTCTCGATCTCCTGACCTCGTGATCTGCCCGTCTCGGCCTCCCAACGGACACACCATCTTTAAGAACTGTAACACTCACTGCGAGGGTCCGTGGCTTCATTCTTGAAGTCAGCAAGACCAAAAACCCACCAGAAGGAACCAATTCCAGACACAGTAAGAATGAGAAACTGTTTTACTACTACTAGGACAGTGTTTCTCAAACTGAAGGTTATACAGGTACAAAATAAATACGAGGAGAAAAGATCACAGTTAATCACCCACAGTAACATTTGCTACTGTGAAACATTTGTTTCTGGTTGGATAGGAAGTGTCCTCTATCATAATGTAAAATTGTATGTCAGTTAGTTGCAAGTCAAAAAATTTAAAGCCACAGATTTAGGAAACTATGAATCTACTGAACACATGGACTAGAAAAGCATCTGGCCTAATTCGTGCTACAGCTTGAAAAGTGCCTATTAAGCTCATGAAGGTTTGCCTTCTCTTACTCTTGTTAGAACCCAACCATCACATGGAGAAGCCTGAGCTAGCCTGCTGAAGGATGAGAGACATGTGGGCTGGTCACTCCGGTCACGCTGGCTGAAGCCTGCCCACTGCTAGATGTGAAGGATGTCATCTAGGACCAACAGTCCCAGCCACGCTGGGTGTGGTGGCCCATGCCTGTAATTCCAGTACTTTGGGAGGCCAAGGCGGGAGGATTACTTGAAAGCCCAGGTGTTCGAAATCAGCCTGGGCAACATAGTGAGACCCCACCTCTATGATGAAATCTCAAAATTAGCCAGGTATGGTGGTGTGTGCCTCTAGTCCCAGCTACTCGGGAGGTTAAGGTGGGAGGATTGCTTGGACCTTGGAGGTTGAGGTTGCAATGCATTGTGATCATGCCACTGTACTCCAGCCTAGGTGACAGAGTGGGACTCTCAAAAAACAACAACAAAAAAAAGGTGGGTGAGAGTGTCCAACCAACTCACCAGCCAACCACAGCCATATGAGTGAGCCTGGGCTAAATCAGCAGAAAATCTGGCCCAGGTTAGCCCAAATTGTTAAACCCCAGAATCTTGAGCTAATAAATGATTGCTGTCTGAAGCCACTTAGTTTGAGGGTAGACTGTTAGGCAGTGAGAGATGACTGATTGAGCTCTCCTCTTCCAATTGTGGAAGAGACTGAGCCTCAAAGCAGAATAACTACGAAGTGTCACCAGTATAAACTTATGGGAGCCCAGGACACCTTTGGCACAATGAGCTTAGTCCCTGACATCACCAAGGTGGGGAGGAGGAAAGGGAAAGGAGAATGGTGACACAGATGGTGAGGACCCCAGAAACCACCATCCACCTGCAACTACTGAGAGACTTGGGGATGCTACTTGGCCTGCCAGAGACAAGATTTAGGGGATATGTGACTTTTCTGTCCAAAGGGACATGACTTAGAGAAGAGGAGGCTCACCCAGGTGTTGCTCTGGGATTAACAGGTCAAAGTTAGAGGCGATAGATTTTTAGCTTAGATTTTTCTAAGATTTTTCTTCAAATACAAAGAACAAAAAAAATTAGAGTTTTCTAACAATTAATCTTCTAATTAATTTTAAGATTAATTGCCTTGAAAATAGTAAACTATAATCATCTGTCATAGCTACAGGAGAAGGGATGACTATTGGTGGGAAACTGAATGAGATGATTTTTAAGGCCTTGCTTCCATTTTATTTCTCAGAAGGGGAATATAAAATTGGATTTTTGTTGGGAGGATACTCAGCATTTTTATGAAAATGATATTTGTCCTCATGTAAAAGTATGCTTCACACTGAAAATGGTAAGAATTTACAGAAACATGGTCTTTGGGGTTAAAAGGATCTGGGTTTCAAGTTCACATTATTAAGTGTTGACCTAAGCAAGTTTTCTCTAAATCTTAGTTATGTCATCTAACATAGGGATAATAATAGTACCCCACAGGCCTGTTATAATGTTTAAATGAAATAACACCATGTACATGACACACAGAAAATGATCAATTATTTATTTATGCCTCTTAAGGAACAGAAGGAGATGGAATGGAAGAATGAAGCAAGAGGTGAAGGTTAAGAAATGAAAGGTTGGCCGGGCGCGGTGGCTCAAGCCTGTAATCCCAGCACTTTGGGAGGCCGAGACGGGCGGATCACGAGGTCAGGAGATCGAGACCATCCTGGCTAATATGGTGAAACCCCGTCTCTACTAAAAATACAAAAACTAGCCGGGCGAGGTGGCGGGCGCCTGTAGTCCCAGCTACTCGGGAGGCTGAGGCAGGAGAATGGCGTGAACCCGGGAGGCGGAGCTTGCAGTGAGCTGAGATCTGGCCACTGCACTCCAGTCCGGGCGACAGAGCGAGACTCCGCCTCAAAAAAAAAAAAAAAAAAAGAAATGAAAGGTTAAGGTAAGAAACTGAGAGCTCTCGACTCATTCCTAGAATAGTAGTCATTATTATATTATATATATATTTTTTGATAGGGGTTCCCTCCTGTCACCCAGGCTGGAGTGCAATGGCACCATCGTGACTCACTGTAATCTTCACCTCCTGGGCTCAAGAGATTCTCCTGCCTTAGCCTCCCAAGTGGAGTGGGTGGGACTACAGGCACATGCCATCATGCCCAGCTAATTTTTATATTTTTTTGTAGAGACAGGGTCTCACTAAGTTGTCTAGGCTGGTCTTGAACTCCTAGGCTCAACCAATCCACCTGCCTCAGCCTTCCAAAGTGTTGGGGTTACAGGTATGAGCCACTGCACCATGATTTTTTTATTTATTTTATTTATTTATTTTTTAAATTTAGAGACAGGGTCTTGCTATGTTTCTCAGGCTGGACTCAAATTGTGGGGCTCAAATGATTCTTCCACCTCAGCCTCCCAAAGTGTTGAGGTTATAGACATGAGCCACTGCACCCAGCCACACTCATGATTTGTACACTGAACAGGTGTGGGAGATGAAGGAAACAGGTGATTAAATATTACTTTTTAAAAAGCTGTACAAACTTTCTCACCTTAGCCCACGAGGGAACTCTAAATCTCTTCCCAGTTCATCTCCAGTCCATCCTATCAACTCTCACTCCAACTTCCAAGGTAGAAGTGTGTCCGTGTGCCTGTCCTCAGGGAAGGATTATTTCTGCCCGTAAAGGAGCTAACTTATAGTCACTCAAATTGTTTCTGAGCTCTCTGTGTGGCGAGAATCACAACAGAAACTGAGTAGCGCAGACAAAAGGGTGTCCAGGGCGGACGAACAGCCAGGATGCTGCACCCAGCCGATCCCAGCAGACCAAAAAAAAAGAGTCACAGGTCCAGTTTCAGTCATCAGTGCAAAGTGGGCCAAAGTGCTCCTTGACCTTCAGTATCAGAGAAAATGTCAGGCTGTGGGGTGATGTGAAAACAAGGACAAGAGACAGGCAACTCCCAAGGACACTCCTCCAGCTGTCTATCAGCCACTCTCCTCGTCTCCTGTCTTCTCTCCCATCCTCTGCCTCTCTACCCCTTGGCCAAACCCCAAACCAGTCCATTTTGTGACTTAATGACAACTCTGATCAAGGATGATGAAACTAATAATACTAATAGCAACTGTCATTTATGAGTGCTAGTCACCATGCACTCTCCCCAGATCATTTCATTTAATCCTAACCATAATCCCAGAGAGCAGGTACCAACATATGATTCTTAGAGAGAAGCACTTTTCCCAAGGCCTCAGACCTGCCAAGTGGGGGACCCAGGCAGTCAGATTCCCAAGCTCTTTCTTATACCACTGCACTACCCTACCTCCAAAGGAGATTGAGGATGTGTTTCTGGACATATGCTTCCTATCACAAGGGTTTGGCTGTAAATACGGCCCTGAGGTTTTAACTCTAGAACTTTATTTTGCACTGTATCTGGGTGATCTTCCCAAGGTGCTGGTTTAAAAAAAGAAATATTGGGCCAGGCACTGTGGCTCATGCCTGTAATCCCAGCACTTTGCGAGGCCAAGGCGGGCAGATTACTTGAGGCCAGGAGTTCAAGACCAGCCTGGCCAACACGGCAAAACCCTGTCTCTACTAAAAATACAAAACTTAGCTGGGTGTGGTGGTGCCTGCCTGTAATCCCAGCTACTCAGGAGGCTGAGGCATGAGAATCACTTGAACCCAGCAGATGGAGGTTGCAGTGAGCCAAGATTGTGCCACTGCACTCTAGCCTGGGTAACACAGCTCTGTCTGAACAACAACAAAAACAAAAAAAGAAAAAAGAAACTGTTTCATCTTTGAAAGAACCTGAGAAGCTTTTGTTGCTTTTCCAAATCAAAGTCCCAGAGCCAGGAAAAGTCATGCAGGTTAGGAAGTTCCTCCCTGCACCTGTGGCAGTGGGCAGCACAGCAGGGCTCCGCTGGATGCATGAGGGCCCCTCCTCTGGCCTCCTCTCTCTAATCTGTGTAGAGAAAATGAGCTTCACCAAAGAACGGGACAAGGGCATGTTATACAACACGTTTACTTTCCTGCCCAGGACCTTCCTGGCTGAAGCCCCCTGGCAAGCCAGCTAAATTCAATATGCTGGTAACTGTATTGCAACTGATGACAATTGACTTGGGAGAGGCACTCCATGTGAGAGTTCTCATATGTGACAAACACTTTTATTTACACAAGCAGGCTAAACTGCCTTAAAGTTCCAAGTATAAATATTGCTCAAGCAACCTGACATTCCTGAGGTAAGAACCAGATCCGGAAGGCTAGGTCTATCTCTTCTTGATCTGTATTAAATTTGGCAAAAGGCTAAAGTTCCTTAAGAAAAAAAAATCTCATTCTCAGGGGAATGATTAAGCAAGTCTAGTTTCAGTGGTAATTCTGACACAAGTGGTTTTGGGACCACACTTTAAGAAACACGATTTAAAATGTAAGCAGTTATTCCATTCCACTTGGCATTTCCTTCGGTCTTATCTTCCATGCCCTCACTGATCTCAGACCTGAAGGTAAGTTGTTTAAGGACAGGGACTGTGTTCAGCTGTGTCTGCATCCCTGGTCAGACCACAGTATCTACACCGGGCAACACTCAAACGTCTGCTGACCAGAGCTTAACACCCCTCTGGGGCTTCTCCATGTTGTTTTCAGTTCCTGAGTTCCTGAATCCTTCTGGGGAGGTCGTGATCCTCTCTCTAGGACTTGAGTATCTCTGTACCCAAAGGCAGTGGCACAGAAGCCAAGAATTGTTCCCGTCTAATCCCATAATTAATGAAGCCAGGCAGCCAGCCCAAACTATCAGCACATTTCTCAATTGCTCTGCTTCAGTATCACTGGCCAAGTTCAACTCCATTTCCCTGGGCTGGAGTGGGCCAAGGAAACAGTCAAGTACACCAGAATGAAGAAGCCATGGGCAGGCAGCCAAATCCCAGCAGAAGGGGCAGGAGGCTCACTTCACTACTCTTGCTCCAGGCCCGGTTCCAGCATGGCAGAGCTGTGTTACTTGTCCTGCACCTTGCAAATTAGGAAAAGGGGCTGTCATCTGTGGAATTTTACAGAATAGAAAACTAATGTTTAAAAAACATGTGCTAAATGGGTGCCTTTCAAACGGCATGGGCCAACAGGGGAGCTGACACTGCACTCAAGTGACCTTGAGATTAAAACTGGCAAAGCCAAGCTGAAAGTCCAAATTAAGCTCTGCAGCAGCAAGGTACCAACTCTATTAAATGTTGTGTAGAACATTCTGTTGTTGGTTGAAAAATGCAGCTCACAGAAAAGTACACAATACCCTAGTATTTGTAGGGTGGAGGGGGAAAGGAATATATGTAAGCATCCACTTGCATGGAATTCCTCCAGAAAGGACAGAAGTAATTCCTAACACTGGTTTTCCTTCAGGAGGTATTCAGGGGGGATAAATGTGGATGGGTGATGTTTCACTGTTTTTGGTACGCTTTGGTTTTTTTTTTTATTTTTTGTTTTGTTCTGTTCTTTTGAGACAGGGTTTCACTCCCTTTTTTGAGACTAGAGTACAATGGTGCGATCTAATTTCGGCTCACTGCAACCTCTGCCTCCCAGGCTCAGGCGATTCTCCTGCCTTAGCATCCCAAGTACCTGGGACCACAGGCATGTGCCACCATGCCCAACTAATATTTTATTTTTGTAGAGGCGGGGTTTCACCATGTTGTCCAGGCTAGTCTGAAACTCCTGGGCCCACCTCAGCCTCCCAAAGTGCTGGGATTACAGGCATAAGCCACGGCGCCTGGCCCTGGTTGTTAAACAATGTGAATGTATTATTCAACCAAATATCATTATGGTTTTAAAAATTAGTTTTTGGCCGGGCGCGGTGGCTCAAGCCTGTAATCCCAGCACTTTGGGAGGCCGAGACGGGCGGATCACGAGGTCAGGAGATCGAGACCATCCTGGCTAACACTGTGAAACCTCGTCTCTACTAAAAAATACAAAAAACTAGCCGGGCGAGGTGGCGGGCGCCTGTAGTCCCAGCTACGGGAGGCTGAGGCAGGAGAATGGCGTAAACCCGGGAGGCGGAGCTTGCAGTGAGCTGAGATCCGGCCACTGTACTCCAGCCCCGGCGACGGAGCGAGACTCCGTCTCAAAAAAAAAAAAAAAAAAAAAAAAAAAAAAAAAAAAAATTAGTTTTGAGGCAGGGAGCGGTCGCTCACACCTGTAATCCCAGTTACTCAAGTGGATGAGGCACAAGAATCGCTTGAATTCGGGAGGTGGAGGTTGCAGTGAGCCAAGATCGTACCACTGCAGTCCAGCCTGGGCAACAGAGTCTTAGTATTGACTTAGCATATGCCAGGCACTAGGGTAGATGCCCTTCTCAAAAGTTGGAGACAGATAATCAAATAACTCCTTATAAAACAATGATACAGGCCAGTAATAGGGACACAGAGAGAGGCCACTGGCCTTGCTGGGATGGAAAAGTGAAGAACCAGGTAAGGTTTCCATCAATAAGTACTTTCTGGGCCAAGTCTTGAAAGAGTAAAACTAAGACCAACTACGTAAGACCAACTGCTGCAGCACTTCTGATGCCTGTCACGCCACAGAAAACCCGGTAAACAGGAGCACTGAAAGGAGATCATCACTCTTAACTATTGTACACCAGTCCCTCCAGTGTGGCGAAAGGAGTGTACAGCAATGAAAAAAGGCTTAGAAACACCAGATGCTACACTTTGCTTCCTTCCCCCTTCACACCCCCACCTCTACATTCACCCAGACACACCAGAGAATCCTACAGTGTACGTTTGATTAAGCGTACTAGAAGAACTGACATTTCTAAAGTGCTCCATAAAATGTTAAAGTCAAATAAGGCCCCAAAGAGACTCAAAGCTTGGCAAACATCTCGGCAAAGGAGAATTCTCAACGCCTCAGGGGAGCGGCCTGTTGAAACTTGGATTTTCTTCCTGATACGACGCGCCTAAGATAGTGGACCTATCAGAAGCGGGGGCGAGACGGGCACCTTGAAGGGTAGAGCCTGCCCCGCCCGTGACCTGGGCAGCAAGAGACCTTTAGCCCTCTCCGCCTCGGTTTCCTCAACACCGAAACTGCAGTAAGAATGCTCGAGCCTCCTCCAAGTCCTTGACCCAGGAGATCCGCCGTGGAGAACAGAGTAAGCCTTTAGGATGTTGTGCAAAACACCCAGGCGTGGCAAGCAGGTGGCTTCTGCGCGCTCAGTAACGAGGGCGCAGACAGGTGCCCGCGTGCGCGGGATGCCCTCTCTCCGCGCTGTTCCCCGCACGCACGCGGGCCCAGCGCCTCCCGAGCGAGTGCCCCGGTGCGGCCTCCTCGGGCGCACCGTGCCCAGCCCAGCAACGAAGTCGCCCACCGCGCCTCCCTGCGCGCAGTGCCCGATGCCCACGCCGCAGCATGGGGCGCGCAGCCCTCACCGCCCGGGAGAGGCGCTTCCTGGAAGCGGAGCCCCGGCCTCCAACCCGCCGCTGCTCACCAGTTCCCCGAGCCCACGATGCACACTTTCAGGGGCGCCGCTGCCATGGCCAGGCCGAGTGTAGCCGCCCGGACCGTGCTTCCCTGGCCGGCTGCCCACCTCCGCCTGCTCAGGCTTGCCCGCAGCGGCTGGCGGCGGCCCCGCCCCGTTCGCCTCTCCGCCAATGGTCGCGGCCACCCCCGCCCGGCTCCGGGGGCCACAGCTGACAGCCGGGCAGGACCCGCTTCGCCACTCCCAAGAACCACTGCGCACGCCTGGCCCTGGCCTGCCTCCCGGCCCGGCTCCGGCACCGCCCCACCCTTCCCGAGGCACGTCGGGACATGTAGTCCTCATCCGCTGTCGCTGCGCGGCCCTAGACAGCAGCTCCCGCTGCGCCACGTGCAGGCCTGGGCCACCGAGCAGCGACTCCCGCCCCTGGTTCCCGGTGGAGGCTGCACTCCATCCTCATGGGTGGAGCAGACCCGACCATCTCGCCATGGTGCCCCTTACACGCTCCTTTTTCCGTACGCGGGAAGGGCTGCCACATTCCCATTTGGAGCCGAGAGAGGCTCCTAGGTTGACTCTCAAGCCGACCAGACTTGGGGCAGAGCTCGAAGTGCCCACCCTGCCTTGTCATCCTCTGCCTCATTTGCACAAACAAGACACAGCCTGGCACCTCTGAGCTTCTTAGTGAACTTGGATCTTCAGAGGGCTTTGGAATTTGGCTGGACAGTACCTGTATTTCAAGGATGACACCTTTTCTAGTTAGAGTCAAGATAGAAACATGACCTGGTGCGGTGGCTCAGGCCTGTAATCCCAGCACTTTTGGAGGCCGAGTCAGGAGGATCACTTGAGCCCAGGAGTTCGAGACCAGCCTGGGCAACGTAATTAGGAGCCCCACCCGTCTGTACAAAAATTTAAAAAATTAGCCAAGCATGGTGGCATGCACCTGTAGTCCTAGCTACTAAGGAGGCTGAGGTGGGAGAATTAAATGTGCCCAGGAGGTCGAGGCTTCAGTGAGCCAGGATAGGGCCACTGCACTCCAGACTGAAGGACAGTGAGACCCTGTCTCAACAAAAAATAAATACATAAAAATAAAGGAAAAAAGGTAACAACGGCTTGCATTCAGTGGGTGTCACCCTCACACACTTACCTGGCAGGAATTGCCTTACCATTGTCTTTGCCCAGGGCCTGACTTATCCCTTGCTTGTGATTTGTTTGCATTTGTGATTAACACAATGCTCCCCTCCTCCTTGACAAATAGAACCTTAGTTTGTTCATTCTGAGCATCAGTCTCTGCCAGGCACTGTGCTAGACACTGTCAGAGTAAGACAAAGTCCTTTAAACCAGTGGTTCTCAAAGTCTGCTGCATATTAGAGTCACTGGGGCTTTTAAAAATCCCCATGCCCAGGCACCATTGTAGGCCAGTTACATCAGAATGTCCCAGGTGGGATCCAGGCATCAGCATGTTTATTTATTTATTGACTTATGTATTTTTTGAGACAGTCTCCCTCTGTTGCCCGGGCTGGAGCAGAATTTTTTAAAGTTCAAGAGGTAATTGCAAAAGGAAGCCAAGATTGAGAACCAGAAGACTAAAATATCAGTGGATTTTGGCTAAAGAAACAAATACTCTAGTACCTACAAAAAAACTAAGCCTAGGCTGGGCGCCATGGCTCACGCCTATAACCCCAGCACTTTAGGAGGCTGAGGTAGGCAGATCACCTGGGGTCAGGAGTTCGAGACCAGTCTGCCCAACTTGGTGAAACCCCCGTCTCTACTGAAAATACAAAAAATTAGCCAGGCATGGTGGCGGATGCCTGTAATCCTAGCTACTCGGGAAGCTGAGACAGGAGAATCGCTTGAACCTGTGAGGTGGAGGTTGCAGTGAGCCGAGATCTTGCCACTGCACTCCAGCCTGGGCGATAAGAGCGAAACTCCATTTCAAAAAAATAATAATAATACTAAGCCTATTAGTTTGATGCTCAGAGAATTGTTATTTTTGCTTTGTTCTCTACACTGAATGAAATAGTTATTTGTGTTACTTATGATATTTGCTTAAGAAAATACTTAAAAGGAGCTGGTGAGCCAGAGCAGTCTTTCTATCCCCTCACCAATGGTTTGTTCTCAATTATTTGCAATAATGCAAAGATACATGCAGAGATAATGGGAAAGATGGGCTAGTCAAGCTTTATTAATCCTTTCTGTATTTGTGTAACAGAATGCATTTGTCAAATTGAATAATGAAGTCATGTACTTGGGTAGATACATACACTGCAAATATTTATATTGTCTAACTGAACTAGGATCCCTTCATCTGGTACAGTAAGGCCAAATACCCACACCAAGGTTTGCAGAGGGAGAAAGAAGGGTGTTTATCTGTAGGGCACCAAGCAAGGAGAATCAGGTAGCTCCTCCTTGATGGCTGGCAAGTAAGGGTTTTTAAAGGCAGTTGGGGGTCAGGTGCGCTGGCTCACACCTGTAATCTCAACACTTTGGGAGGCGGGGGCAGGAAGATTGCTTGAGTTCAGGAGTTCAAGACCAGTCTGGATAACACATACCCTGTCTCTACAGAAAGTTAAAATTAGCTGTGTGTCCCAGCTAGTCGGGATAGGCTGAGATGAGGGGATTACTTGAGCCTAGGATGTCGAGGTTGCAGTGAACTGTAATTGTGCCACTGCACTCCAGCCTGAACAAAAGAGCGAGACCCTGTTTCAAAAATAAAAAGTAAAATAAAGGTGCGTGGGGCAGAGGTTACAGGTAAAGTCATAAATCAATACGTGGAGCTACACATTGGTTTGACCTAAAAAGGCAGGACATCTCAAAGGTGGCGGGGGGGACCCACAGGTCATAGGTGAATCAGAGATTTTCTTTAAGGAACTTTAAATAAAACTTTGTCTAAAATTTGGGGTCAGCAGAAAAGAACATTAGTTCTCAGCCCAGGCAGTATAGGGAGACCCCATCTCTACAAAAATAATTTTAAAATTAGCTGACCATGGTGGCACAGACCTGTGGTTCCAGCTACTTGGGAGACTGAGGTGGGAGGATTGCTTGAGCCTGGAAGGTGGAGGTTGCAGTGAGCCATGATTGTGCAACTGCACTCCAGCCTGGGCAACAGAATGAGACACTATCTCCAAAAAGAAAAAAAAACGAAAGAAAAAAGAGAATGTTAGTTCTGATTTGCAGGCATGACTTTTAGGCCCCTCTGGAAGACATTTAGAACAAAGAAAAGTGGTCAGAGTTCAATCCTCAGTTCCTCCTTATCCTTGGTCTACATGCCAGTGGATACATTTGGTGAGGGTCTGGGTTTCTAAAGAACAACTCAGGGACATATGTTAAGATGCATCATTAGTTTCCATAGGGACCATCTTCGGACTCTAACTTCCTTGGCTTTTTTTTTTTTTTTTTTTAGGTAGAGTCTTGCTCTGTCATCCAAGCTGGAGTGCAGTGGCACAATCTCAGCTCACTGCAACCTCTGCCTCCCAACTCAAGTGATCCTCTCCCTCAGCCTCTTAAGTAGTTGGGACTACAGGTACATGTCACAATGCTAATTTTTGTATCTTTTGTAGAGACGGGGTTTTGCCATGTTGCCTAGGCTGGTCTTGAACCCCTGAGCTCAAGTGATCTGCTCACCTTAGCCTTCCAAAAGTGCTGAGATTACAGGCATGAGCCACTGTGCCCAGCCTTGGCTATTGTTTTAAGTTACTGTTACCTTCTTGCTTATTAATTTGCTCATTTGCTTCTCAAGGCTGGGTAGGTGCCTGGAATTTCCCTTGAATGAACTCAAGATTTTCTGTTATTTCCATGCTTGGGAGATCCACAGGCCTTTAAGAGGGGTCCCTGCTCTGTCTCCTTTACACCAAATTATTCATTTTTAGCAGTTGCCTAAAAGTTTTTAGTTTATTTTTAAAAAGGGGGTTTTTTGGTAGAAAGAGGGTCTTGCTATGTTGCTCAGGCTGATCTTGAACTCCTGGCCTCAGGCAATCTTCCTGCCTTGGCCTCTCAAAGTGCTGGGATTATAGGCAAGAGCCACCACTCCTAGTCACCTAAAAGTTTTTTTTTTTTGTTTTGTTTTTTAATTTTTTTGGGGCCACTTATAAGTTTTGTAACTTCTCTGGAAACTCTTATTCCTGAATATTACAACTACATTTGCATGAATGTGAGCTACCCAGCTATTCTGTGTGTTGGAGTGATCAGACCCAACACCAGGCCATGGGTGCTACAAAGTCCAACAGAGTCAAAGGAATGAGAAAAGACAAGTTAAGAGAGAAAGTGGGACCGGGGGCCAATGCTAGTATGTAGGCTGCAAAGGCCCTGAGCTCTGGGAGCCCACGCTATTTATTGCTGATAACAAAGAAACAGGTGGTGACGATGTGGGGGTTGAAAGGAAGCGGTGTAGCAAGTGAATGAGCTACAGCTGTGACGGTTTAGCATTTTCTTTGAAACATATGGCTACTTGAGATAATGGGAGAAAGGAGCCAGCAAGTCTAGACCCATTCCAAAGGCCAGGAGGGGTTTTAGACCCTGGACCCTGGACATGTTCCAAGCCCTGCCTCAGCTTCTCTACCAATCCTCAGCTTTTCTCCCAACACTGTGGACATATCCTGTCCAGCATCATCCTACAGTGTTTATTGGTGACCTGATATGCACAACACATTGTGCGAGAACAGACAGACAGGATAGTCATTTGGTGTTACAGACTGGTTACAAAGATTAAGACAAAAAACAAATAGGTGAAATTTATGAACCTAATGTTGAGAAAATAAAGCAAGTTCCGGGAGAATACATACAGTGAGATCCCATTTCTGTTAGTTCAGAAACAAGCAAAAATAAATCTATCACTAGGGATTCACATGTAGTGAAACTGTGGAGGAAAACAAGGAAAGGAAACACACAAAATGGAGGATTGTGGATATGGTGAAGGGCAGGCTTAGTTATTTACACATTTTGCACATATTAAATCATTTTTGTGTAGATGTTTAATGAAAATCACAGGCGAAAGGAGAACCTGCAGTACAGAGGAGTGAAGAAAGCCAAACCAACCACAGTGGATAGGAACTAGTAACCTGCTTTCCAATTTTGAGATAGCTGATCTTCTACCAGTCCCACTCTTTTGTCTAAGATGACAGTGCCAATGATGTTGGTCTTCTGTGTGCCACCTTCTCCAAAAGGGTTGAATAGCCTGGAAGACAAAAGGTTAGCCATTGTCATTGTGACAGTGCCAACTCTTTGGGGACCTGGAGAAGGCTTAGGGCAGGGGTGTCCAACCTTTTGGCTTCCCTGGGCCACATTCGAAGAAGAACTGTCTTGGGCCACACATAAAACACCCTAACACTAATGATAGCTGATGAGCTAAAAAACAAACAAAAAATCAAAACAAAAGAAAACAAAAACAAAAACAACTTGCAAAAAAAATCTCATAATGCTTTAAGAAAGTTTACAAATTTGTGTTGGGCTGCATGTGGTCCATAGGCTGTGGGTTGGACAAGCTTGGCATAGAGTGTACATAATGTCATGCATGGAGACAATGTCTTTAACAACATGACTGGTTCATGCATTGTGGTAGAAAGAAGTGCCACTAGCTAGCCAGGTAAAAATCAGGTAGCACTTTGGAAACTCAGCCCAGAAATCTCCTTAGCAAGGTCCCTGAGTTCATGAAGTACACTTTTTATTTTCCACATTGCAGAAGGCAATGGCAACAGTGTTGTCAAACTTTTCTATGTAACTGGAGTCCCCTTTCCTCTCTCTGGATAACATTTCCCTCACTTTAAGTCCTCACCTCCAGTCTCCTACACCGTTACTAACATGCTCCCAGAGGCGTTTCTGGCTTATATCTGCTGCCCAGTCCCAAAGCCAGTGCTGTGTGTTATGGTGTCATCAGTACTCCACTTCTGGGTACAAAAATCTGTCCTGATTATTGCTTGTTGCATAACAAACCGTCCCAAAAGGTAGATCTTAAAACACCATTTCTTATCTCTGGAATATTATATGGGGGTGGATGTTCAAATGGGGCTGGAAGATCCACTTCTAAGACGTCTTGCTTGGATAGAGCAAGATGGAGGCCAAAATGGCTGCCAAGTTGTGCCTGTTGCTGCCTGGGAGCTGGGCGGAAGCTGAGGGCTGGAGGCTGGAATCCTCTGCATGGGCTTCTCTGGAGCTGCTCCTCCATGGCATAGTGCCTGCATTCTGCAAGGAAGCATCACAAGAAAAACAAAACGGAAATTGCTAATTTCTTTTTTTTTTTTTTTTTTTTTGAGACGGAGTCTTGCTCTGCCGCCCAGGCTGGAGTGCAGTGGCCGGATCTCAGCTCACTGCAAGCTCCGCCTCCCGGGTTCCCGCCATTCTCCTGTCTCAGCCTCCCGAGTAGCTGGGACTACAGGCGCCCGCCTCGTCGCCCGGCTAGTTTTTTTTTTTGTATTTTTTAGTAGAGACGGGGTTTCACCGTATATTAGCCAGGATGGTCTCGATCTCCTGACCTCATGATCCGCCCGTCTCGGCCTCCCAAAGTGCTGGGATTACAGGCTTGAGACTTGAATCCAGAAATGACCATGACATCACTTTTGTTTTGATCAAAAAATTACAGAGCCCAGATTCTAAAGGAAGGGACATAGGCTCTACCTCTCATTAAAAGAAGGTGCCAAAGAATTTGGGGATTATGTTTTAAAATTGCCATTGCCATGCTCTATATTATATATTCATCTTACAAGTGAGGACACTAAGGTACAGCAACACTAAAAAAACACTTTCCAAGGGTCCAGTGTTGAGCCAGGACCAGAATTTTTGGATTCATATCCTGCACTTATCAACTGTTCATTTATTCTACATGTACTTGCTGAGCACCTACTATGTGCTGGTCACTGTGCTAGGTCCCAAGAATTAAATATTAAACAAGAGCTGGGTGAGGTGGCTCACACCTGTAATCCCAGTAATTTGGGAGGCTGAGGTGGGCAGATCACTTTAACTCAGGAGCTCGAGACCAGCCTGGGCAAGACCCCATCTCTAAAAAATTAGCCAGGTGTGGTGGTGCATGCCTGTAGTTCCAGCTATTCAGGAGGCTGAGGCAGGAGAATCACTTGACCCCAGGAGGTGGAGGTTGCAGTCAGCTGAGATTGCGCCATTGCACTCCAGCCTGGATGACAGAGTGAGAGTCTCTCTCAAAAACAAACTCTCAAGAGAAGCAAGGTTCCTGCCCTCTTAGATGCTTATATTTAAAGGAAGATGTAGACCAATGAACAGGGAAGCACCCTAGTGTGATCAATGGTACCAGCTTACTATGGCAGCTCAGAAAAAGACCCTTGTCCCAGATTTGGGAGTTTAAGAAGGCTTCTTAGATAAAGTAAGATCTCTGCTGAAGCGTGAAGTAAAGGTGGCATCGGCAAAGTAAAGGGGTGGGAGAGCAGCCAATGAACTCTTCCATGCAGAGGGAATAGCACAGGCAAAATTCAGAGTCTAGAGAAAGAATGGGATGTTCAGGAGCTAAGAGGAGTTTAATATGGATGGAGGGAAGAATGAATGAGTGACAGAATATGAGGGGAAAGGGGAAATGGAAATAAAAACAGAGAGGTAGAGGAGGTACCTGATTATGGTTGGCCTTATAAAGCATATTGAAAAATTGGAACTGAAAATCTGAAGGCCAAAAAAACACTATAGAGTTCAGCAGGAGCTTACAATCATCAGTCTTGTGTCATAGGAAGCATGCTCTGGATGAATTCACAGGGAGAAGGCCCAAGGCTTGAGACCAGGAAGAAGCCTGCTGCTGTATTCTATAAGAAGCCATAATAATGGCTTAGACTGAGATGGAGACCAGTGTGGTGGTAACAGTGATGGAGACAAGTGATTGAAACTCAGACATCTAGGAAGCAGAAAAAAGACTTACTACTTTCTCAGTGCGGGAGAGGAAAGGGTCTAGGATGACTCCAGCTATCAGTCTTGGGCAACTGAATGAATATCATTTGCTAAAATGGGGAACCCAGGAAGAGAAACCGATCTAGAGAGAAAGATGATGAACTCAGTTCTAGACAAGTTAAGTTTGGGGAAGGTCATTTGATATCCAAGTTCAGTTTCAGGGAGGCAGTTGGATGTGTGAGCCTGAGATAGACACATTTGTCATTTACCAACATGTATTTAAAAGTTGCAAGTGGTCAGTGCCTAGAACAATGCCTAGCACAGAGTGGGCACTCAATAAATGTTGAATAAGTGATTGGGATCACTCAGAGATGGGAAGACAAACCAGGACAGACTCTGGAATGGACTAAGTATTAACAAAGAGGCGCATGAGAGGACGAGAAAGAAACAATGAGAACATTGGGTAGTATCACAGTTGCCAAAGGAAGGCAACATTTCAAGAAGGAAGGATGGTCACAGGGGAGTTGAGAGTGGTCAAATAAAAACCAGGGTTGGGTGCAGTGGCTTATGCTTGTAATCCCAGCACTTTGGGAGGCTGAGATGGGCAGATTGCTTGATCCCAGGAGTTTGAGACCAGCCTGGGCAACACA
Source organism: Rhinopithecus roxellana (assembly GCF_007565055.1). Taxonomy (NCBI): domain Eukaryota; kingdom Metazoa; phylum Chordata; class Mammalia; order Primates; family Cercopithecidae; genus Rhinopithecus; species Rhinopithecus roxellana. The sequence goes on along the minus strand of NW_022142841.1, from coordinate 6,017 downwards.
GCAAGACCTTGTCTTTTTTTAAAAAAAAAAAAAAAAAAAAAGGATAGGACTAAAGTGTAATGTATCTTCAGGCTAGGAGGATGTTGGTAGGGCCCTCATATGGTTGTGCAGGTAGCACACTGCACAACACCAGCAGGCACCATGCACACTGCAGACATTGTAGATCAGTATACCTAAGATGACTATTTCTGATAGATGGAAGCAAGTGTCTTGAAAAAGGAAATGTTTTTCCAGTCCGCTTGAAAGCAATATATGGGCTAACCACAGGCCTGTTTTTTGCTGTCTCTGGTCAGAGGAAGTCACTTTCAGTTTTGGAGCTGAGCATAAACTCATTGTGTGGTGGGTGGAGGTGTAAATAAATGGAAGGTAGGGAAGTGAGACTTGAGCAAGTGCAGATATCTTAGTCTGTGTTTGTGCTATAACAAAATCCCTGAGACTAGACAATTTATAAAGAACAGAATTTTGTTTGTTTGTTTGCTTTGTTTTCAGACAGAGTCTACCTCTGTCACCCAGGCTGGAGTGCAATGGCAGGATCTTGGCTCACTGCAACCTCCACCTCCCAGGTTCAAGTTGTTCTCGTGCTTCAGCCTCCTGAGTAGCTAGGATTGCAAGCTTGTACCATTATGCCTGGCTATTTTTGTATTTTTAGTAGAGACAGGGTTTCACCATGTTGGCCAGGCTGGTCTCAAACTCTTGGCTTTAAGTGATCTGCCTGCCTTGGCTTCCCTAAGTGCTGGGATTACAGGCGTGAGCCACTGAGGCCAGCCCAGAAATTTATGTCTGGAAAGTCCCAGGTCAAGGTGCTGGCATTCAGTGTCTGGTAAAGTTCTTCTTGCTTGTCCTCACGTGATGGAAGAGCGGGGGGGGGGGGGGCGGGCGGGGGGGAAGGGCCTAATTCCCTGTAGCCCTTGTAGCCCTTTTATGAAGTCGTAATCTGGGCAGATGTTGTGATTCATGCCTATAATCTTGGGAGTAAATCATGGGAGGATTGCTTGAGCCCAGGAGTTCAAAAGCAGCCTGGACCACTTGGCAAGGCCTTGTCTCTACAAAAAAATGTAAAAAATAGCTGGGCATGGCGGTGCACACCTATATCCCCAGCTACTTGGGAGGCTGAGGTGGGAGGCTCCCCTGAGGCCAGGAGGTTAAGGCTTCAGTGATTGTGCCACTGCACTCCAGCCTGGGCAACAAAGCAAGACTCTGTCTCAAATAAACAAATAAAGTCATAACTCCCAATTAGAGCCCTCATGACTTAATCACCTCCTAAAGGCCCCACCCCTTAATACTAGCAAATTGGGGATTAAGTTTCAACATGAATTTTGGAAAAGACACAAACATTCAAACTGCAGCAGTAGACAGTGTTTTCTGGAAGTTTTGGCTGTGAGAAGATGAGAGATAGGGACATGAGGAGAGGAGAGGCAAAACTAAAGAGGAGCGAAATAATTTTAGGTTTTTTGTTATTGTTTGTTTTACATCATGTGGAGGAGGCTAGAATATGTTGAACTAGTCCTGGGGAGGAGCCAGTAGAGAGGGAGATATCTAAAATACAGGAGAGGCCAGGTGCGATGGTTCATACCTGTAATCCCAGCAGGAGCACCTCTTGAGTAGCTGTGATTCCAGCTACTCAGGAGGCTGAGGCAGGGGGACTGTTGAACCCAACAGTTTGAGGTTGCATTGAGCTATGATTGTGCCACTGCACTCCAGACAGAGCAAGACCCTGTCTCAAAAGATAAATAAAACAAAATTCAAAAGAGAATGAGGACAGTGAGAGTAAGAGTGAGAGAGAAATGAGTCTTTTCTTTTCTTCTGAGATGGAGTTTCACTGTTGTTGTGCAGGCTGGAGTGCAGTGGCGTGATCTAGGCTCATTGCAACATCTGCCTTCCAGTTTCAAGCGATTCTCCTGCTTCAGCCTCCCGAGTTACTGGGATTATAGGCACCGCGACCATGCCCGGCTAATTTTTGTATTTTAGTAGAGATGGGGTTTCACCATGTTGGCCAGGCTGGTCTCGAACTCCTGACCTCGTGATCCGCCTGCTTCAGCCTCCCAAAGTGTTGGGATTACAGGTGTAAGCCACGTATCCAGCCAAGGGATTAGTCTTATATTAGACGAGATCGTCCCAGAAAAATTCTCTGAGAAGGAGACATCTGAATGCATGGAAGGAGCCTGCCACGGGAAGGTGGGCAGAAGAGAACTCCAGGGAGGGGGACCGCCAGTGTGAAGGCCCCGAGGCAGTGCAGAGCCTGCATATTTGAGGAACAGAAAACTACAATTAATAAGTAAGTATGAGAGAGAGGAGCATTTCAGTCAAAGACACAGTCAGCCCAGATTAAATAGCAGGGGCTTGTGGTCCATGGTATTAAAAAAAAAAAAAAAAAAAAAAAGGATTTCCCACTAGGCAAATTTGAGTCAATGCACGCATTAAAATTAATAATAATTGTTATGAATGTAAACTCTGAATAAAAGTTCATGAGCCTATGCCAATTCAAAGAAACATGTAAACAAACAAGGCAGAAGGGAAACAAGTGAACAAGGCAGGCAAGTCGAATGTCAGCCCATAAATATGGAAAGAATGAAGGCTCTAGACAATCATCAACGGATGCTAACAATAGTGACGAAAGTCTGATGTGGGACAGGATATTTACTTAGCATCAAAGTGTCCACACAAATTGTTTACAAAGGATAAAACAGTAACTTTACCGTAGAGGAAACTGACTGACGCCACCTTAACCACATGGTCAAAGTCATCACCAGTGATGGGACAAAGTGACACATGCACCTTCTTGAACTAAAATGAGAAGATATTTGCTGAATATCAGTGTGCTAGAGATTTATTTTTAAAAATAGGACTTCAGAATTTTACAGATTAAATATTTTTAATTTTTTTGATGTCTGACAGAGAATTGTCCATTTTTTCCAAATAAGGACACAAGCTATTGCCATATCCTATTACCATTTTATTTCATCTTATTTTATTTTAATTCATCTTATTAATCTTACTTTATTTAACATACCTTTTGAATAATTAATGCATCCACATGGTTCAAAACCCAAAAGTCTTAAAGAGGTATACAGTGAAATTCCTTTCTTTTCCAGCAGATGCCCAGTTCCCTCCTTTGAAGAAACCTTTTTCTCAATCCCAATTTCTTTGTATATCCTTCCAAGAATATCCCACGCATATACAAATACATTTTGTTTCCCCTCTCTTTTTTTGTTTTTGAGACAGAGTTTCTCTCTGTTGCCCTGGCTGGAGTGCCCAGGCACAAACATGGCTCACAGCAGCCTTGACCGCCTAGGCTCAAGCAATTGATCCTCTCTCCTCATCCTTCCGAATAGCTGCGACTTACAGGTGTGAGCCCACCACCCTGGCCAATTTTTTAAAGTTTTTATAGAGATGAAGTTTCACCCTGCTGCCCAGGCTGGTCTCGAACTCCTGGGCTCAAGAGATCCTCCCACCTCAGCCTTTCAAAGTGCTGGGATTACAGGTGTGAACCACTGCGCCTGGCTCCTCTTGTTTTTAATTTGTATGTTATGCACATTGTTCAGTTACTTGCTTTTTCACTAGATGTCATTTGGCATTAAAAATGTCAGTCAACATAAGAAAAGGATGCACATAATGAAAACTTAAAGAAAAAAACTTAGCTTTTTGGAAAACACTCCCCAAAGTCTTTATTTTTCTTATTTCTCTGTGACACTGAAAACTTATTCACAGGCTGATATTGGTTAGGTTTTTCCTTCTAATTCCAAGTAAAACATACACTTGGACCACGGTAGAGAAACATTTTATCTATTCTGCCTTACCCCACATATGTCACAGCTTTGCTTCCTCATTACACACCATACAATCGCTGGTAGGTGACATTTGTTCTGGGTATAGCTGATTTCAAATGCAATTATCCATCTTCAATATTGTTATTGACAGTCCAGTGATAAATTACAGATTTTTGGCAGAAGAAAACAATGCCTCCTTCTGGAAACTTACATTGGCTTTTATCTCACCTCCTTGGGGAATACAGACATAATGGATAAAAGGCAGATTTGGCTGCTTGAAAGACCCAAATAGAGCCCCAGGCACTTAGCAGTAGCAGGTGTCAATTGTAATCTGTTCACATCAAAGTTTATTACATGATCCAGGAGGTCTGTGTACCAGGTTTTATCCAGCAACTGCATGTTTTCACCAGTTCCTTAAATTGGGACAGTGTGAAAATTTGTTGCTTCTTTTACAAACCACACTACCATAATCCTCTTTTGGTTTAGAAGCCAGCTCTTAGCCCAGCACTGTGTATTATTATAGATTATGTCTGGGGTGTCAGCCAACTTGGATCACTTGGAGAACTTGGGAGTTTTAAAGATGAATTTACCAGACTTAGGACTGTAACTGACCAGAGAAAGGCATATCTATCCAGTTTTTGCTTGATTAAAAGTCAAATATCCACCTGAACTTGGTTTTCTGTGGTTTTTGTTTGTTTGTTTGTTTTGTTTTGTTTTTGAGATGGAGTCTCCCTCTGTCACCCAGGCTGGAGTGCAGTGGCACAATCTCCACTCACTGCAACCTCTGACTCCTAGGTTCAAGCGATTCTCCTGCCTCAGCCTCCCCAGTAGCTGGGATTACAGGCGCCCGCCACCATGCCCGGCTAATTGTTGTATTTTTAGTAGAGATGGGGTTTCACCATGTTGGCCAGGCTGGTCTCAAACTCCTGACCTCAAGTGATTTGCCCGCCTTGGCCTTCCAAAGTGCTGGTATTACAGGCGTGAGCCACTGTGTCCAGCCTGAACTTGGTTTTTAGTTTGTCTTTTTCATTTGTTTATTCAACATGTAGTTACTGAACTCCTACTATGTGCCAGGAGCTAAGGACACAATGTTGAACGAAACAAAGTCCCTGCCCTCATGGAACTTACAGTCCAGAGGGGAGACTAGATAAAGAACAAAGCAGGTTTCTTCACAAGTATCCACCTTCATGTTCCTCTGATGAGAGATGAGGGATGCCAGAACAGATGGGAGGGGCAGCAACCTGGACCCAAGGTGTCAGGTAAGACTTTTTGGACGTCTAAATTGAAGGATGAGTAGGAATTAACTGGGGGAAGAGTGTTTGAAGCAGAGAGAACAGCATGGGTGAAGGTTAGGAGGCAAAATGAAAATAGTCATTGGTTCTTTTGAGAAACTGAAAATTCAGTAAGTTGGAGGATAATTCAAGACATAAAGACAGATGAGAGGCCGTGTGCAGTGGTGCACACCTGTAATCCCAGCACTTTAGGGGCTGAGGTGGGAGGATCCCTTGAGCTCAGGAGTTTGAGACCAGCCTGAGAAACACGGTGAAACTCTGTTTCTACAAAAAATACAAAAATTAGCCAGGCATGGTGGCATGCACCTGTAGTCCCAGCTACTCAGGGGCCTGAGGTGGCAGGATTGCTTGAGTCCCGGGAGTTGAGGCTACAGTGAGCAGAGATCATACTACAGTACTCCAACCTGGGTGATAGACCTTGCCTCAAAATAGATTAAATAAGTAAATAAATAAAGTGTTTTTAAAAATCAGAAACAAAGTCACTAAAAAAAGAAAAAAGGAGGCCGGGCATGGTGGGTCCAGCCTGTAATCCCAACACTTTGGGAGGCCGAGGTGGGCGGATCAACTGAGGTTGGGAGTTCAAGACCAGTCTGACCTCCAAGGAGAAGCCCTGTCTCTAGTAAAAACACAAAATTAGCCGGCGTGGTGGCGCATGCCTGTAATCCCAGCTACTCGGGAGGCCGAGGCAGGAGAATCACTTGAATCCAGGAGGCAGAGCTTGCGGTGAGCTGAGATAGTGCCATTGCACTCCATCCTGGGCAACAAGAGTGAAACTCCATCTCAAGAAAGAAAGAAAGAAAGACAGAAAGAAAGAGAGAGAGAGAGAGAGGGGGAGGAGGGAAGAAAGAAAGAGAGGGAGAGAGAGGAGAGAAAGAAAGAAAAAGAGAAGAAAGAGGAAAAAGAAAAAAAGAGAGGAAAAGAAAGAGAAGAAAAAGAAAAAGGAAAGAAAGAGAAGAGA
>NW_022142840.1:0-1253 GCF_007565055.1 Rhinopithecus roxellana | reverse complement strand
TTTCTCAGAAAGCTTCTTTCACGTTTTGAACGGATGAAATTTCCTTTATCAGCGTAGGCCTCAATGTGATCCAAAGAAGCCCTTCTCAGATTCCCCAAAAACAGTGTTAATGGACTGCTCCACGAAACATAAGTGTAACTCTGTGAGATGAATTCACACATCACCAAGAAGTTTCTAAGAAAGCTTCTTCTAGTTTTCATCTGTGGATATTTCCTTTGTCACTGTAATGTTCATTGCGCTATGAAGTATCTAATTGCAGATCTCCAGAAAATGTGCTAACAAACTGATCACTGAAGAGAAACGTGTAACTCTGTGAGTTGCATTCACACATGGCAATGCAGTTTCTCAGAAAGCTTCTCTTTAGTTATTATGTGAGGACATTTCCTTTATCACCATGGGCCCCTATAGGCCTCCCAATATCACTTTGCAGATTAGACGAGAAGAGCGTTAGCAAACTTCTTCTTGAGGCAGAGGTTGTAACTCTGTGAGATGAACTCACAGATCAGAAAGAAGTTTCTCAGAAAGCTTCTTTCACGTTTTGAACGGATGAAATTTCCTTTATCAGCGTAGGCCTCAATGTGATCCAAAGAAGCTCCTTCTCAGTTTCCCCAAAGACAGTGTTAATGGACTGCTCCACGAAACATAAGTGTAACTCTGTGAGATGAATTCACACATCACCAAGAAGTTTCTAAGAAAGCTTCTTTCTAGTTTTCATCTGGATATTTCCTTTGTCACTGTAATGTTCATTGCGCTATGAAGTATCTAATTGCAGATCTCCAGAAAACTGTGCTAACAAACTGATCACTGAAGAGAAACGTGTAACTCTGTGAGTTGCATTCACACATGGTAATGCAGTTTCTCAGAAAGCTTCTCTTTAGTTATTATGTGAGGACATTTCCTTTATCACCATGGGCCCCTATAGGCTCCACATATCACTTTGCAGATAGACGAGAAGAGTGTTAGCAAACTTCTTCTTGAGGCAGAGGTTGTAACTCTGTGAGATGAACTCACAGATCAGAAAGAAGTTTCTCAGAAGCTTCTTTCACGTTTTGAACGGATGAAATTTCCTTTATCAGCGTAGGCCTCAATGTGATCCAAAGAAGCCCTTCTCAGTTTCCCCAAAGACGTGTTAATGGACTGCTCCACGAAACATAAGTGTAACTCTGTGAGATGAATTCACACATCACCAAGAAGTTTCTAAGAAAGCTTCTTTCTAGTTTTCATCTGGATATTTCCTTTGTCACTGTAATGTT
>NW_022142839.1:0-4843 GCF_007565055.1 Rhinopithecus roxellana | reverse complement strand
CAGTATCACCATGAAACAGAAAACAGTATCTGCTGACTTTCCATCAACAACCTAACTCAAAAATAGCACAAGGCCGGGCACAGTGTAATCCGGGCACCTGTAATCCCAGCACTTTGGGACCCGAGGCAGGATGATCACTTGAGCCCAGGAGTTTGAGACCAGCCTGGGCAACATGGTGAGACCCCATCTCTACAAGAACTTTAAAAATTAGCCAGGCATGGTGGTGCATGTTGGTATTCCCAGCTACCCAGGAGGCTGAGGTGGGAGGTTTACTTGAGTCAGGGAGGTTGAGGTGACATTGAGCCAAGATCATGCCACTGCACTCCAGCCTGAGTGACAGAGCAAAACTGTCTCTCAACAAACAAATGAAAAAACAAAAATAGTACAAAACAGTGCAATGTGAGGAGAACATTCTGGAAAAGTTAAGATGTTCAGAGGTGAATGTGAGTGGACAGTGTGGCGATCCAAGCAGCCCCATCCTGGAATGAGTGGGACAAGGTATCCAGTGCCTCCTGTGGGAACTCTCCCTCTGCAGAAAGGACTGCCTGGCCTTGCCCTTCTTGGCCTCTCCAGTTCTCCCATCACCACCAGAGCCCCAAATGCCCCACTCCAGGCCTGCCCCAGCCAGAAAGGACTTGGTGAGCTCTGTGCCATGCCACAAAGTGGTAGCATCCACATAATGTCTGAATGTGAACCATGGCAAAGAGGCATGACAAATACAAGATCCTAGGAAAGGGGGTGGTTGACAAGGCTACCTTGATGCTTCCACTTCAAAAGTTTCTGTCCAGCCAGACAAGGTGGCTCACACCTGTAATCCCAGCACTTGGGAGGCTGAGGTGGGCGGATCACCTGCGGTCAGGAGTTCGAGATCAGCCTGGCCAACATGGTGAAACCCTGTCTCTACTAAAAATACAAAAAATTAGCTGGGCATGGTGGCGGGCGCCCGTAATCCAAGCTACTTGGGAGGCTGAGGCAGGAGAATTGCTTGAACCCAGGACGGGGAGGTTGCAGTGAGCTGAGATCACGCCATTGCACTCCAGCCTGGGCAACAAGAGTGAAACCCTATCTCAGAAACAAAAAACCAGTTTCTTTCCAGCTCTTTGAAATAACACACAGCTTTATTTTATTGTTGAGCTGTAAGAGTTCTTTATATATTCAGGATACAAACCCCTTATTGAATGTGTGATTTGTAAACATTTTCTCTGATTCTGTGGGTTGTGAGTGTGAGTTGTTATTTCCCGAGGGAGGCTGTTTGGCTGACATTTAATTAACTCCTTAGATGGAATCCTAGGGGCAGTGTTAGACATTGTCATCGTCAGCCATAGTCTGGAAGTCTAGAACGTTGGCTTCTCATTAGTGCATCTTTGTCCCTGACAGCCGACCACCTGCCTCATGTGAGGGACTGGCTTGTGGAATGATTTGGAAAAGAAAAAGAACAACTCATTTATCTTGTTAATTAAAAATTATCATCTCATAGCTTCATCTTAATGTATTTTCAAATTAGCCTCCATATGGCCAAATTACTCTAGCATGATAAAGAAACTCACATGGTTGGCCGAGCGTGATGGCTGATGCCTGTAATCCTAGCACTTTGGGAGGCTGAGGAGAGAGGATTGCTTGAGCCTAGGAGTTTGAGACCAGCTTGTACAACACAGTGAGATCTGGTCTCTACAAAACAATTTAAAATTAGACAGGCATGGAGGCTGAGGCAGGAGGGTCATGTGAGCTCAGAAGTTCTAGGCTGTGGTGAGCTATGATTGCACCAGTTCACTCCAGCCGGGGTGACAGAGTGAAGCCCTGTCTTGGGAAGGAAAGGAAAGGAAGGGAGGGGAGGGGAGGGCACAGTGGCTCATGCCTGTAATCCCACCACTTTGGGAGGCTGAGGTGAGCAGATTACGAGGTCAGCAGTTCGAGACCAGCCTGGCCAACGTGGTGAAACCTCGTCTCTACTAAAAATACAAAAAAAAATTAGTGCGGGGGGTGGTGCCATGTGCCTATAATCCCAGCTCCTCAGGAGGCTGAGGCAGGAGAATGTCTTGAACCTGGGAGGCAGAGGTTTCAGTAAGCTGAGATCATGCCACTGCACTCCAGCCTGGGCAACAGAGCAAGACTCCGTCTAAAAATAAATGAAAGAAGGAAGGAAGGAAGGAGAGAGAAGAGAAAGAAAAAAAAAGAAAGAAAGAAAGAGAGAGAGAGAGGAAGGAAGGAAGGAAGGAAGGAAGGAGGAAGGAAGGAAGGAAGGAAGAGAAGGAAGGAGAAGAAGGAAGGAAGGAAGGAAGGGGAAAGGAAAGGAAAGAAGGAGGGGGAGGGGAAGGGAAAGACAGCGAAGGAAGGAAGGAAGGAAAAAAGGAAGGAAGAAGAAAGTAAGAAAAGCAAAGAAAGAAAAAAGAAATGCAGGCCAGGGTGGTGGCTCACGCCTGTATTCCAGCACTTTGGGAGGCTGAGGTGGGCAGGTCACTTAAGGTCAGGAGTTCCAGACCAGCCTAGCCAATATGGTGAAACCCCGTCTCTACTAAAAATACAAAAAGTAGGGCATGGTGGCACACCTGGTAATCCCAGCTACTCGGGAGGCTGAGGTGGGACAGTCGCTTGAACCTGGGAGGCAGAGTTTGCAGTGAGCTGAGATTGCACCACTACATTCCAGCCTGGGCAACAGAGTGAGACCCCATCTCAAAAAAAAAAAAAAAAAGGGAGAGAGAGAAAGAAATGCACATGGAAAATGTTACCTGGCCACCTAAGCCGGCTGTGTTGATCATTTTGAGTAGATGATCATGTGGTTCAAATGGTAACCATTTTCTTGAGCATCTCATAAATTGAACCAAAAAGCAATATAGTATCTACAGAAAAATTACTAACATTTCAGGAAAGTCACCTACTAATGATCTAGTGATGTCTGCTTGCCTCCTTATGCCAGGCTAAAACTTGTTTTACTTTTCCTGATAAAGAATGTGCAGGAAAAGTCTTCATTTCCTGAAGATCATCTCGCCCAGTCCACCGTGAACACTCTGAGATGCAAATGACTCTGTGCCCAGAAGAAGCAAATCTCACATCTGGTGGTTCCCCAGCCAATCACATTCTTTTTTTCTTTCTGTCTTTTTTTTTTTTTTTTTTGAGACCAAGTCTCTCTCTGTTGCCCAGGCTGGAGTGCAATGGTACGATCTTGGCTCATTGCAACCTCCACCTCCTGGGTTCAGTGATTCTCCGCTTCAGCCTCCTGAGTAGCTGGGATTACAGGCACACACCACCACATCTGGCTAATTTTTTGTATTTTTAGTAGAGATGGGGTTTCATCATGTTGGCCAGTTCTGGTCTTGAACTCCTGACCTCAAGTGATCTGCCCACCTCGGCCTCCCAAAGTGCTGGGATTACAGTATGAGCCATCGCCTGGCCTACATTCTTTTTTCTAATTGACAAACAACAATTGTATGTACTTATGGTATACAAGATGATGTTTGCATATATGAACACATTGTGGAATGACTAAAGCTAATTAACATATCAATTTCCTCACAGTCTTTTTTTGTGGTGAGGACATTTAAAATCTACTAATCTACTCTGTTAGCTATTTCAAATATATAATACATTGTCATTATTGTCATTAACTATAATAGTGCTTTTTGAAAAAGACAAAATATTATGAGTAGTTTCTACACATTTTTTTTTTTTTTTTTTTTTTTTTTTTTTTTTTGAGACAGAGTCTTGCTCTGTCGCCCAGGCTGGAGTGCAGTAGCACAATCTCGGCTCACTGCAACCTCCGCCTCCAGGGTTCAAATGATTATCCTGCCTCAGCCTCCTGAGTAGGTGGGATTACAGGCACACACCGCCACGCCTGGCTAATTTTTTGTATTTTTGTAGAGATGGGGTTTCCCCATGTTGGTCAGGATGGTCTGAACTCCTAACCTCGTGATCCGCCCATCTCGGCCTCCCAAAGTGCTGGGATTACAGGTGTGAGCAACGGCGCCCAGTCCTACACATTCTTTTCCATTCTAAAAATAGTTATTCATGGAAACAGGATATAACTGATTCTTAGGAACACTAATTACATCAGCATGTAAAAGTGTCTAGTAAGATGTGGGTAATGATGGAAGCAAAAGTGGAAGCTCAAGTAATTTTCATCTGAAGCAACTGTAAAACCAGAAAGGAAGCCCTCAAAATTTTGGGGGTGCTCCATGCAAAAAGCAAAGATACGTCTTAGATGGTGAATTTATTTCTATATCAACATTTGATCACCTCACAAGGAGAGAAGGTATGGAAGAAGTCTTTTTAAAAAAACAGAAATTCAGAAGATATGAAGTGAGTTATCCCCTACTCCAACTGAATGCCAGAATTGTTACACACAGTGACAGAACTTTTACTCAGCAGGCTTATTATGTAATATGTGCTGAGATTCTTAAAGGCAGAATGTAACAAACTTCAGCCTATAAACTGTAGCTAGTTTTTCCCTTGGACAGTCCAGGTAGGTCAGACATAGCTTTTTTTTTTTTTTAGAGACAGGGTCTCACTTTGTCACCCAGGCTGGAGTGCAATGGTGTGATCTTGGCTCACTGCAGCCTCGACCTCCTGGGCTCAAGTGATCCTCCCACCTCAGCCTCCTTCATACTCCTACAGGCACTAGTCACCATGCCTGGCTAGTTTTTAATTTTTTGTAGAGACAGGTCTCACCACGTTAACCCAGGCTGGTCTTGAACTCCTGGCCTAAGGCGATTCTCGTGCCTTGGCTTCCCAAAATGTTGGGATTACAGGCGTGAGTCACCATACCTGGCCAGAAGTGGCATTTGATGGCAGAGAGAGATACTACCTGGAAATCATCATATCCACATAACAAGTAGCATCTTTAATTTAA
>NW_022142838.1:0-8313 GCF_007565055.1 Rhinopithecus roxellana | reverse complement strand
TAACAGTTTTAAAGATACAGGTATAAAACATAGACATAATAGATGTAATAAATATAGGTATAAATATAGACATAGTAGATATAATAGATATAGGTATAAAATATAGACATAATAGCTAAATAGATAAAGGTATAAAATATGGACATAATAGATGTAATAGATATAGGTATAAATATAGACATAATAGCTATAATAGATAAGGTATTAAATATAGACATAACAGATATAATAGACATAGGTATAAAAAGTAGACAGATAAATATAATAGATAACGGTATAAAATATAGACAAATAGACATAATAGATATAGGTATAAATTTAGACAAAATAGATATAATCGATGTAGGTATAAAATATGGATAATGGATAGAGGCATAAAACATAGATATAATAGGCATAGGCATAAAATATAGACATAATAGATATAATAGATATAGGTATAAAATATAGACATAATATATATAGTACATATAGGTAAAATAGAGACTAATAATAGTCAATAGATATAGGTATAAAATATAGACATAACAGATATAATAAATACAGTATAAAATACAGATATAATAAATATAGGTATAAAATATAGACATAATGGATATAATAGATTGTAGGTATATAAATATAGATATAATAGATATAGGTATAAAATATAGATATAATAGATATAATAGATGCGGAAGAGAAATATAGATATAGATATAATATTAAAAAATAAATATAATAGATATAATAGATATAGGGGTAAAATAGAGATACAATAGATATAGGTATAAAATATAGTTATAAATAGATATAGGTGTTAAATATAGATATAATAGATACAATAGATATAGGTGTTAAATATAGACATAATAGATATGATAGATATAGGAATTAAATATAGACATAATTGATATAATAGACATAGGTATACAATATAGACATCATAGATATAATAGATAGTTATAAAATATAGACATCATAGATATAATATAAATAGGTATAAAATATAGACATATAGATGTAGGTATAAGGATAGACATAATAGATAAAGGAAAAAATATAGATATAATAGATATAATAGATATAGTTATAAAATATGATATAATAGATAGGTATAAAATATGGATATATTGATATAATAGATATAGTTATAAAATATAGATATAATAGATATAGGTATAAAATATCTATATAATGGATATAACAGATGTAGTTATAAAGTATAGAGATAATAGATATAGGTATAAAATTAGACATAATATATAATGGTATAAAATATAGACATAATAGATATAATAGATATAGGTAAAATATAGACATAATTGATAGATATAGGTATAAAATATAGACCACAATAGATATATAGATAGAGGTATAAAACATAGACATATAGATATAAGAGATATAGGTATAAAATGCAGATATAATACATAATAGATATAGGATAAATAAAGTCATAATAGATATATAGATTTAGTTATAAAACATAGACGTAATAGATATATTTCTAAAATATAGATATGATAGATAAAGTTATAAAATATAGATGTACTAGATATAGGTATAAATATGGATATAATAGATATAATAGATATACGTATAAAATACAGATATATTTGATATAGTCATAAAATTGATATAATAGATATAAAAGATATAGGAATAAAATATAGATATAATAAAATGATTAAAAATAAATCTAATAGATATAATAGATATAGGTATTAAAATAGATATAAGAAATATAGGTATAAAATTATATAATAGATATAGGAATAAAAAATAGATTAATAGATGTAATAGATAGAGGTATAAAATATAGACAAATAGATATAACCGATATAGTTATAAAATATAGACTAATAGATACAATAGATGTAGTTATACAATATAGACCTAATCGACATAATAGCTATAGGTACAAAATATAGACATAATAGATAAACCAGATATAGGTAATAAATATAGATAGATTGGATATAATAGATATAGGCATAAAATACAAATGATAAATATAATAGATATAGGTATAAAATATAGGCATAATAGATATAATAGATATAGGTATACAATATAGACATAATAGATATAATAGATATAGGTATAGAACACAGACATAATAGATACAATAGATATAGACATAATAGATATAAGAGATATTAGAATAAAACACAGACGTAATAGATATAACAGATATAGGTATAAAATATGACATAATAGATATAATAGATGTAGGTATAAAATATATACATCATAGATAAAATATATATATATAAATTACAGACATAATAGGTATAATAGATATAAGTATAAAATACAGACATAATAGATATAATGGATATAGGTATACAATATAGACATAATAGATATAATAGATATAGGTATAAAATATAGACATAATAGATATACTAGATATAGGTATAAAAATAGACAGAATGGATATAATAGATATAGGTATAAATATAGACATCATAGATAATATATACAGGTATAAAATATAGATATGATAGATATAATAGATATATATAAAAAATAGATATAATAGACACAGGTATAAAATATAGACATAATAGATATAAGAGAGGTATAAAATAAAGACATAATAGTTATGGATATACGTATAAAATATAGACATAATAGATACAATAGATATAGAGAGATATAATAGATATAGGCATAAAATTTTGACATAATGCATATAATAGATATAGTTATAAAATATAGATAAAATAGATATAGGTATAACATATAGACATAATAGTTATAATAGATACAGGTATAAAAATAGACACAATAGATATAATAATATAGGTAAAATACAGACATAATAGATATAATAGGACATAGGTATAAAATATAGACATAATATATATAGGTATAAAGTATAGACATAATTGGTATAGCAGATATAGTTATAAAATATAGCCATAATACATACAGTAGATATAGGTATACAATATAGACATAATAGATATAATAGAAATAGGTATAAAATATAAACATAATAGATATAAGTAATATAGTTATAAAATAGAGACATAATAGATTTGATAGATATAGGTATAAAATATAGACATAATAGATACAATAGACATAGGTATAAAATATAGACATAATAGATACAATAGACATAGGTATAAAATATAGACCTAATAGATATAATAGATATAGGTATAAAATAGAGTGATAATGGATATAATAGATATACGTATAAAATATAGATATAATGATATAGTCAAAAAATATACATATAATAGATATAATAGACATAGGTATAAAATATAGATGTAATAGATATAATTATAAAATGTAAATCTAATAGATATAATAGATATAGGTATTAAAATGGATTATAAGAAATATAGGTAAAATTTAGTTATAATAGATATAGGTATAAATATAGACATAATAAATAAAGTATAATATTTAGCATAATAGATATAAGAGATAAAGATGCAAAATATAGACATAAGAGAGATTAATAGATATTGGTATAAAATATAGACCTAAGAAATATAACCGATACAGGTATAAATATAGACATAATGGATATAATAGATGAAGTATGAAATATAGATATAATAGATATAATGGATATAAGAAGAAAAATATAGACATATAGTTATAACTGATATAGGTATAAAACAGAGACATAATTGATAAATAGATATAGGTAAAATATAAACGTAAGAGATAAAATAGGCATAGGTATAAAATATAGACATAATAGATATAGGTATAAAACATAGACATAATAGATATAATAGGTATAGGTATAAAATATAACGTAAGAGATAAAATAGATATAGGTATAAAATATAGACATAATAGATATAGGTATAAAATATAGACTAATAGATATAATAGATATAGGAATGAAATATAGACATAAAACAAATAGGTATAAAATATAGATATAATAGATATAGGTATTAAATATAGACATAATAGATATAATAGATATAGTATAAAATATAGACATAATAAATATAGGTAATTTTTAGACATAATATATATAATAGATATAGGTAAAAAATATAGACATAATGATATAATAGATATAGGTATAAAATAAAGACATAATACATATAATCGATATATGTATAAAATAGACTTAATAGATATATAGATATAAGTAGAAATACAGACATAATAGATAGGTATTGAATATAGACATAATAGATATAGTAGATATAGGTATAAAATATACACATAGATATAATAGATATAGGTATAAATGTAGACATATTAGATATAATATATAGGTATAAGATATACACGTAATAGGTATAGGTATAAAATATATACATAATAGATAAAGAGATATAGTTATAAAATAGACATAATAGTTATAATAGATATAGGTATAAAATAGAGACATGATAGATATAATATATATAATATAAATATAGACTTAATAGATATAATAGATAGTTAGAAAATGTAGACTTAATAGTATATAGTTATCGGTATAAAATCTAGACTTAATAGGTATAATAGATACACGTATAAAATATAGACATAATAGATATACCTATAGATAAAAATATAGACACAATATATAATAGATATATTTATAAAATATAGACTTAATAGATATAATAGATATAGGTATGAAATATAGACTAATGGATATGATCGATATAGGTATAAGATATAGACATAATAGACATAATGGATATACGTATAAAATATAGACATAATAGAGTATAATAGATATAGGTATAAAATATAGATAAAATAGATATACGTGTAAAATATAGATATAATAGATATAATAGATATAGGCATAAAATATAGATATATAAATATAGGTATAAAGTATAGTATATGTATAATAGATATAGGATAAAATATAGATATATAGATATAGTTATAAAACATAAATATAAAGATACAATAAATAAGTATAAATATAGATAAAATTGTTATAGGTATAAAATATAGACATAATAGGTATAATAGATATAGGTATATAATATAGACATAATAGATATAATATATATAGGTATAAATATGTCATAATAGTATAATAGATGTAGGAATAAATGTAGCTATAATATGTATAGGTATAAAATATAGATATAATAAATGTAATAGATATTTATAAAATAGATATCATAGATATTATAGATATAGGAATAAAATATAGACATAATGTATAAAATAGATATAAGTATAATATATAGACATAATAATATAATAGATATAGGTATTAAATACAGACGTAATAGATATAGGTATAAAATGACATAATAGATATAAGTATAAAATATAGACATAAAGAGATAGGTATAAATATAGACATAATAGACATAATAGATAAAGGTATGAAATATAGACATAACAGATATATTGATAGTTATAAATATAGACATAATAGGTATAAGAGATAGAGGGATAAATATAGACATAATAGTTATAATAGATATAGGTATAAAATATAGACATAAATACACATAATATATAGGTATAAAATATAGACATAATGGATAATAGATGAAGGTAGAAATATAGACGTAATAGATATAATAGATATAGTATAAATTATAGACATAATAGTATAATTGATATAGTATAAAACTTAGACATAATAGATATAATAGATATAGGTATAAAATATAAACGTAGAGATAAAATAGATATAGGTATAAATATAGACTTAATAGATATAGGTATAAAATATAGACATAATAGATATAGGTATAAAATATAGACATAATAGATATAATAGATATGTGTATAAAATATAGACATAATAGGTATAATAGATATAGGTATGAAATATAGACATAATAGATATAATACATATAGGAATACAATACAGACATAATAGATATAATAGTTATAGTTATAAAATACAGACATAATAGATATAATAGATATAGGTATAAAACATAGACATAATAGATATAATAGATGCAGGTATAAAATATAGATATAATACATATAGGTATAAAATATAGATATAATACATATAATAGGTAGACATAATAGATATAATAGAGATAGGTATAAAATATAGACATAATAGATATAATAGATATAGGTGCAAAATATAGACATAATAGATATAATAGATATACGAATAAATATGACATAATTGAAATATGTAAAAAATATAGACAAAATAGATAAAAGATATAGGTATAAAATATAGACATAATAGATATATAGATATGGTATAAAATATAGACATAATTGATGTAATACTTACAGGTATAAAATAGAGACATAACAGATATAGGTATAAAATATGACATAATAGATATAATAGATATAGGTATAAATATAGACATATTAGATATAAGAGATATAGGTTAGAAAATATTACACAGAGTAGACATAATAGATATAGGAATAAAATATAGATATAATAGAATAGGTATGAATATAGACATAATTGATATAATAGATATAGGTATAAAAGATAGACATAATAGATATAATAGATAAATGTATAAGATAGACATAAGCGATATAATAGATATAGGTATTAAATATAGACTAATAGATATAATAGATATAGGTTTAAATACAGACATAATAGATATAATAGATATAGGAATAAAATACAGACATAATTAAAATAGGTATAAAATATAGACAAAATAGATATAATAAAAATGGTATAAAATATAGACATAATAGATACAATAGATATGTGTATAAGGTATAGACATAGATAAAATAAATATAGATATAAAATATAGACAAAATAGATAATAGGTATAGATATATAATATAAACTAATAGATATAATAGAAATATGTATAAGATTAGACATAATAGATAAAATAGATATAGGTAGAACATATGGACAAATAGATATAATAGAGGTATAAATATAGACATAGATATATAGAATAGAGATAAAATATAGACATAATAGATACAGGTATAAAATATATACATATTAGATATAATAGTTATAGGTATAAAATAGGGACATAATAAAATAATAGATATAGGTATAAAATATAGACATAATAGATATAATAGATACAGATATACAATATAGACATAATAGATATAGGTACAAAATATAGAAATAAGAGATATAATAGATAAGGTAAAATATAGATATAATAGATATAATGCAGAGAGGTATAAATAATAGACATAAGGATATAGTAGATATAGGTATAAAATATAGACGTAAGAGAGATAATCGGTATAGGTATAAAACATAGACATAATAGAATAGGTATAAAATAAAGACATAATAGATATTGGTATAAAATATAGACATAATAGAGATAATAAATATAGGTATACAATAGACTATAATAGACATAGGTATAAAATATAGACATAATAGATATAATAAATATAGGTATAAATCGAATAATAGGCATATAGATATAGGTGTAAAATATAGACAATAGTTGTAATAGATATAGGTATAAAATATAGGCTAATATATATAATAGAGGTTAAAATATAGACTAATATGTATAATAGATATAGGTAAAAATATAGATATAAAAGATAAATAGATATAGGTATGAAATATAAACATAATAGATATAATAGATATGGGTATAAATATAGACATAATAGATATAATAGATATAGTTATGAAATAACAGACATAATAGACATAATAGATATAGGTATAAATATAGACATAATAGATACGATAGATATAGGTATGAAATATAGACATAATAGATATGATAGATATAGTTATAAAATATAGACATAATAGATATAATAGATATAGGTATAAAAGATAGACATAAGATATAATAGATATAGGTATAACATAGACATAATAGATATAATAGATGCAGGTATAAAATATAGATATAATACTATAGGTATAAAATATATCGATATAATACATATAATAGGTAGACATAATAGATATAATAGAGATAGGTATAAAATATCGATATAGTAGGTATAATAGATATACGTAAAAATAAGATATAATAGATAGAGGATAAAATATAGATATAATAGATATAATAGATTTACATATAAAATATAGATATAATAGACATAATAGATATAGGAATAAAATATAGACTAATAGATAATAGATACAGGTATAAAATATAGATATAATAGATATAGGATAAAATTAGATATAATAGATATAATAGATCGGTAAAAAGATACAATAGATATAGGTACAAAATATACACATTATAGATATAAGATATAGGTATAAAATAGATACATAGGAGATAATATATATAGGTATATATAAGATATAATAGATATAATAGATACTGTTATAAAAATAGACATAATGCATATATAGATATAGATATAAAACATAGATATAATAGATATAGATATAGGTATAAAATATAGATATAA
>NW_022142837.1:0-35904 GCF_007565055.1 Rhinopithecus roxellana | reverse complement strand
AGGCGGGTGCCCGTCACGCGTGAGAGTGAGGGGGACGGCCGAGGCGGGTGCCCGTCCCACGCGTGAGAGTGAGGGGGACGGAGGCGGGTGCCCGTCCCACGCGTGAGAGTGAGGGGGACGGAGGCGGGTGCCCGTCCCACGCGTGAGAGTGAGGGGGACGGAGGCGGGTGCCCGTCCCACGCGTGAGAGTGAGGGGGACGGCCGGGCGGGTGCCCGTCCCAGCGTGAGAGTGAGGGGGACGGAGGCGGGTGCCCGTCACGCGTGAGAGTGAGGGGGACGGAGGCGGGTGCCCGTCACGCGTGAGAGTGAGGGGGACGGAGGCGGGTGCCCGTCACACGCGTGAGAGTGAGGGGACGGAGGCGGGTGCCCGTCCCACGCGTGAGAGTGAGGGGGACGGAGGCGGGTGCCCGTCACGCGTGAGAGTGAGGGGGACGGCCGAGGCGGCCCGTCACGCGTGAGAGTGAGGGGGAGGGCCGAGGCGGGTGCCCGTCACGCGTGAGAGTGAGGCGGGACGGCCGAGGCGGGTGCCCGTCACGCGTGAGAGTGAGGGGGACGGCCGAGGCGGGTGCCCGTCACGCGTGAGAGTGAGGGGGACGGAGGCGGGTGCCCGTCCCACGCGTGAGAGTGAGGGGGACGGCCGAGGCGGGTGCCCGTCCCACGCGTGAGAGTGAGGGGGACGGCCGAGGCGGGTGCCCGTCCCAGCGTGAGAGTGAGGGGGACGGAGGCGGGTGCCCGTCACGCGTGAGAGTGAGGGGGACGGTGGAGGCGGGTGCCCGTCACGCGTGAGAGTGAGGGGGACGGAGGCGGGTGCCCGTCACACGCGTGAGAGTGAGGGGGACGGCCGAGGCGGGTGCCCGTCCACGCGTGAGAGTGAGGGGGACGGGGAGGCGGTGCCCGTCACACGCGTGAGAGTGAGGGGGACGGAGGCGGGTGCCCGTCACGCGTGAGAGTGAGGGGGACGGAGGCGGGTGCCCGTCACGCGTGAGAGTGAGGGGGACGGAGGCGGGTGCCCGTCACGCGTGAGAGTGAGGGGGACGGAGGCGGGTGCCCGTCACGCGTGAGAGTGAGGGGGACGGAGGCGGGTGCCCGTCACACGCGTGAGAGTGAGGGGGACGGCCGAGGCGGGTGCCCGTCACACGTGAGAGTGAGGGGGACGGAGGCGGGTGCCCGTCACGCGTGAGAGAGGCGGGACGGCCGAGGCGGGTGCCCGTCACACACGTGAGAGTGAGGGGGACGGCCGAGGCGGGTACCCGTCCACGTCGTGAGAGTGAGGGTGACGAGGCGGGTGCCCGTCACACGCGTGAGAGTGAGGGGGACGGCCGAGGCGGGTACCCGTCCCCACGCGTGAGAGTGAGGGGGACGGAGGCGGGTGCCCGTCACAGCGTGAGAGTGAGGGGGACGGCCGAGGCGGGTGCCCGTCACACGCGTGAGAGTGAGGGGGACGGCCGAGGCGGGTGCCGCCGGCGTGTGAGGGTGAGGTGGAGAGGCTGGAGCGGCTGAGGTGGGGGTGTGGACTTTGCATCTTCTGACCGAGTTTAACTCACTCGTCAGCTCTGCCGGCTCGCTGCTGACTCGCTGTTTGCAGCCGGCCGAGTCGCCAACGCGAGGTCAGGATATCGTCAGGCGAGCCCAGTTTCAGCGTCTCTCTTCTCGTCTGTGTCTGTGTCTGTCCCCTGACGTGCCGCACGGCGCTGCCCGCCAGTGCAGTGCTGGACAGCCGCAGAGAACATGCCCCTTCCTGCGTCGGGCTCACGTCGCCCCTGGCACAGCGGCCCTGCCTCATTTCTTCCTGGCATCCTTCGTCAGACTCCGGAGGCCCCTTCCCTTTCTGTTCCTTGTTTGCTGGCAACTCTTTTCTTTTCTTTCTTTTTTTTTTTGAGCCAGGTTCTCACTCTGCCCCTGGGCTGGAGTCCAGTGGCATCATCTCAGCTCACTGCAGCCGCGACCTCCTGGGCTCGAGTGATCCACCCCCCTCAGCCCTCCCGAAAAAAATGCAGCCAGACCACTGGCACCTGCCACCACACCTGGCTGATCTTTTCTTTTTTCTCGTAGACACAGGGTTCCGCGACGTCGCCCGGGCTGGTCTGGAACTCCTGGGCCAGAAGGGCCCTCTTGTCTCAGCCTCTGAAAGTGCTGGTGGGACGATGACAGGCCTGAGACACCGTGCCTGGCCTCAGTTTTACTTTTAAAATGACCAACGTGCCTTGAAGTTGGTCCAGTATATTCTCGACCCGTATTTTCAGACGTGTATTTCTGCGTGTAGCGAGTGGGGTTTTCCTTTGGTCGTGTAAAAGGTGAATGGACTGACATCTGAGTGTGAAGGCAGCTCCGGTCCCTGGTCCACGGCAGCTGTCACCTGGATATTGGTCCATATATACCGTGATTGCTGAGCATTGCTGGGTTTTCACAAATGACATGACGCTCCTCGTATGCACTAGCTGTGCGTTGCCAGGCCTCGCACGGGCTGGGTCACGAAGAACTGGTCTTGACCTGACAGACGTCTGAGTGTGAAGGCAACGCCGGTCTTGGGGTGAGCCCCGGTCTTGGGGTGAGCCCCGGTCCCGGCTGTGCGGGTGGGCGTGCCGCGGCTCCGCCTGGCCCCACCGAGAGCTGGTCTTTCTGTATGTGGATCACAAAAACAGCTAATTAGTTTGGAGGTAATTTTCGGGTTCGGTGTGGTGTGGGGACTGCGAGCCCAGCACTCCCACGCTCAGTTCTCATCACCCAGGCGCTGGGGATGCAGCCGTCCCTGGTTGTAGTATCAGACCTATAGTCCCAGCACTATAGAGGCCGAGGCGGGAGGATGGCTTGAGGGCAAGGGTTCCAGACCAGCCTGGGCAACATAGTGAGACCTCACTCTACAAAATAAAAAAAAAAAAGCCACGCGTGGTAGCACACACCTGTGGTCCCAGCTACTTGGGAAGCTAGGGTGGGAGGATTGCTTGAGCCCGTGAGGTTGAGACGGCACTGAGCTGAGATCACACACTGCACTCCAGCCTGGGCAGCAGCAAGAACATGACTCAGGGGGAAAAAAATAGGATCACCCTGTAGCTAGCCTGTAGGACTGCATAGATTTGACTTTAGCCTGCAGGACCGGGTACACTTGGCGCTAGCCTGTAGGACTGGATACATCTGATGCTCCGTCCGTGCCACCAGGTCATTACGGCGTGTCTTGCACACCGTGAGGAGCACAGATGTGAAGGCTGACACATCCCCACCTACCTGGGTGTCGAGTGCTTGGGGTCTGAAATCTGCATAGCCCGGGAGCCAGAACGGCCTGATGAGGTCAGAAGCGTGAGAGCAGCACCAGCCCAAGGGCCCAGGGCCCGGCCTCCAGCTCGTTCCCTCCCGCCGCACCAGGCACCCTTCCAGGTGGCCAGGGCTGAGCTCCGTCAGGATCCTCGTCACGGGAGCCGGCACGTGCCTGTGCGTCCTGCAGGGCCTGGCCCCTCCAGCTCCACATGGCTGCCTTCGTGTCATCCACAGGTGCACCAGCCGGAGACCATCTTTTTCCCGTCACTGCACCGCACTCCGTGTGGTGGCGTGCAGCCCCTGCAAGTTCCCCCACGTCCCCTGTGGTCACTCCCGCCCCGCACCTGTCTGGACGACGCTGCCACCGTTTATTCCTCCAGCCCCTGCTGTGGCTTCCGGCTCCTCTCCCCGGGGCACCGTGAATCAAGCAGCCGACATCCCCATCCGTGCGGCTGTCACGGGCATCGGCCCTCTTCCCACTCGTGTGCTTCTGGGAGGACGGATGCCCCGGCCAGGCCTCGGGGCCTTAGGCTCAGCCGCCCTGTGGGCCGCTTTCCCGGCAGCTGTGCGGCGTCCTGCTTCCCCCAGCAACACGGACGCCCGGCTGCCTGCTACGACCTGGCATCTTCAGTCCTTTCTGTCTCAGCCGCGTGTCGTGCTCTTGTTGCCACCTCTCCATGCCCCGTGAACCCTGCCCTCGCCAGCGCCGGCGCCGGGCACGCTCCCCCTTGTCTGCCCTGTCTCAGTGGCTTCTCCTGTCATTCTGTTCACCGTGCCGGGCGCTGAGCCTGAGTCCCGGGCCCTGAGCCTGAGTCCCGGGCCGGGGCGGGCAGCTGACCGCTCTCTTCTTTCGGGGGGTTCACGTGTGCCCTGTTTAAGAAACTCTGGCCACGGCAGAGCCTCTCGTTTCCTTCCGGGAGGGCCGCTGTCTGGCCTTTCACCCTTCGGGCTGGGATCCCCCAGTATTCAGTTTGCGTGATCTGCCCCAGCTCACTTCCTTCCCTTGCTCTCTTAGCCCAGCGGTGCCTGAGGGAGACTGACTTCATACCCTGACTTTACAGGAAGGGTTGAAATGGGGCAGTGGGACTTACATCCACCAGCGTGGTCCCCTGCAAGTTCTTTGTGTTCCCTTATACGTTTTCACGTGAGCCTGTCAGTGTATACTGCACACCCAAAACAACAAGCCCTCGGTGCATGTGGGTGGGGGCTGCGTGGACTCTGGGTGGGGGCTGCGTGGACTCTGTGGGTGGGGGCTGCGTGGACTCTGGGTGGGGGCTGCGTGGACTCTGTGGGTGGGGGCTGCGTGGACTCTGGGTGGGGGCTGCGTGGTCTCGGTGGGGGCTGCGTGGACTCTGTGGGTGGGGGCTGCGTGGACTCTGTGGGTGGGGGCTGCGTGGACTCTGTGGTGGGGGCTGCGTGGACTCTGTGGGTGGGGGCTGCGTGGACTCTGTGGGTGGGGGCTGCGTGGACTCTGTGGGTGGGGCTGCGTGGACTCGGTGGGGGCTGCGTGGACTCTGTGGGTGGGGGCTGCGTGGACTCGATGGGGGCTGCGTGGACTCTGGGTGGGGGCTGCGTGGACTGTGGGTGGGGGCTGCGTGGACTCTGGGTGGGGGCTGCGTGAACTCTGGGTGAGGACTGCGTGGACTCTGGGTGGGGGCTGCGTGGACTCTGTGGGTGGGGGCTGTGTGGACTGTGTGGGTGGGGGCTGCGTTTACTCTGGGTCAGCAGAGTCGTCTGGAGGAAATTGCGGTCTGTAAACTCAGCAGCGCAGTGAGGTCCAGCTCACCACGTTTAGCTCGTCTTTGATTTCACCCAGCTGTGCTCTGTAGCTTGCTTTGTAGACATTGTGTGTGATTTATTTATTTATTTATTTTTTAGACAGAGTCTCTTTCTGTCACCTCCCGGGTTCAAGCGATTCTCCTGCCTCAGCCTCCTGAGTAGCTGGGACTACAGGCACGTGCCACCACATCCGGCTAATTTTTTGTATGTTTAGTAGACACAGGGTTTCACCATGTTTGGCCAGGCTGGTCTCGAACTCCTGACCTCGTGATCCGCCCACCTCGGCCTCTGAAACTGCTGGGATGACAGACCTGAGCCACCCGCGCCCCAGCAGGGTTAATTAATTTTTAAGAAATCTTTCAAATCATCAGTTTTGATTTTCTTGATTGTTGACTATTTTTCCTTCCATCTCTGCCCTGTGTGTGTTACTTTGAGGTACAAGTGCAGATGACTGATTTTAAACTTTCCTTCCTCACCTGTGTATTTAAGGCTGTGAACCTGCCATGGGCCGCTGCTGCAGGCCTGTCCCACACGTTCCATAAGATGTTTCTGTGGCTGTCAGAGTCACCACGTGCCTCCCTGACGGGGCCATTTCTTCCTGCACATACTGGTTCTTAGTCTGTGCCGCTTGATTTCCAGACACTGGGGACGCAGCCGCCTCTGGTTACAGTGCCCGCGTGTGGTCTCTGGTCGGGGGGACTGCGTGCCCCGCACTCCATCGCTCCGCTCTCCTGACTGGGTTCCAAGGCTGGAGCGAAAGCCAGGTGGAGTTTGCGGCACCCGGACGTGCCTGGCTGAGTGTGCTGCGTCTTTCTGCAGCAGGGGGTCTCCGGGCAGCATCGGTCAGGCGCCAGGTGCGCAGCAAGAGCGCAGGCGTCCAGGCCTCGCTGACTGCCCTCTCCTGCCCTCTCTGCCCCAGGCCTGCGGCTGCCCCCTCTACTGGAAGGGGCCGCTCTTCTATGGCGCCGGCGGGGAGCGCACGGGCTCCGTGTCCGTCCACAAGTTCGTCGCCATGTGGAGAAAGTGAGTCCCGGGCCGGGCACGGGGCTGTGTCGGGAGGGCGGAGGCGTCCCCGGGTCCCCGTGGCATCAGGACAGGTGCCCCCCGCGGCTGCCACAGTGAGAGGAGAAACCCGCGCGTGGCCACAGGCCTGCCGGGGGCGTGCGTGGCTGCCTGCCGTGTTCCACCCTGCGTCTGCGGGGTCAAAATCCTCTCGTCCTTGCAGAATCCTGCAGAACTGCCACGACGACGCGGCTAAGTTCGTCCATCTGCTCATGAGCCCTGGCTGCAACTACCTGGTGCAGGAGGACCTGGTCCCCTTCCTGCAGGTGAGAGCCGGCGTCCACACCGCACGCCTCACCCCCACAGGAGCTGGTGTCTACACCGCACACCTCGCTGGAGGCCCGGTGTCCACACCGCATGCCTCATGCGTCACGGGAGGGCCGGCGTCCACACCACACGCCACACGCCTCACCCCTCACGGGAGGCCCGGTGTCCACACCGCACGCTTCACGGGAGGGCTAGTGTCTACAGCGCACGCCTCATGTCTTCCCACCCGCAGGACGTGGTGAACACGCACCCGGGGCTGTCGTTCCTGAAGGAGGCGTCCGAGTTCCACTCGCGCTACATCACCACGGTGGGTCCCCAGCAGGGGCCGGGGTGAGCCCGGGGGCGGTTGCAGCGCGGGGCGGGGCGGGCGGGGTCCGGGGTCTTGAGCTTCGGGAGGAGGCGGCTGTTTCCTGGGAAGGTGTCTGCCGTGCCCGGAAGCCCCGGCGTTGGGGGCACTCTGGTTTTCCGGGGTGGCCGCGCCCCTTTCCCCGGCTCCCGGTCTCCGTGCGGGGCGAGGCTCCGGGGGTCTGCGCACCCCCCGCACTGACGGCGCCCCCGCAGGTCATCCAGCGGATCTTCTACACCGTGAACCGGTCCTGGTCTGGCAGGATCACCTGCGCGGAACTGCGGAGGAGCTCCTTCCTGCAGGTGCGGAGCGCGCCTGCCCTGCCCTGTCCTGCCCTCCTCTCCTGTCCCTCCCTCCCTCCCCTCCTTTCTTCACTCCTCCGTCCTCCCCCTTCTTTCCTCCCCCCCTTTCCTCCCCTCCCTCCCCCTCCTTTCCTCCCACTCCCTTTCCCTCCCCCGCACTCCCACCCCATCCCCACCTCCCCCACGCTCCTGCCCACCCCCAGGCCTGTGAGCGCCGCCTGCAGTTGGGGGTCCGTGGTTGATCTGCGAAGTGGGGGGCCCTACTGGGCACCAGGGGGAGCCGAGCCCTGATTCCCCGAGAGCTGCCCCACGCCCGTCTAGGCAGCCGCCCCCACTCGGAGCGGCCCCGGCCCCAGCTGCCCAGTCCCCACCAGCCACGGAGCGGCCCCGCCCCGCCTTTCCTCTTGCCTGCCCCCGCCCGCAGCCACCCGGACTTGGGGCGTCCTCCCAGAGGCCCCGCGCTCAGGCCTCCTGGGTCCTTTGGCAGAATGTGGCGCTGCTGGAGGAGGAGGCGGACATCAACCAGCTGACCGAATTCTTCTCCTACGAGCACTTCTATGTCATCTACTGCAAGTTCTGGGAGCTGGACACGGACCACGACCTGCTCATCGACGCGCACGACCTGGCGCGGCACAATGACCACGGTGCGCAGGGGCAGAGGGGCGGGCGGGGCGCGGGGACACCGAGCAGACCCTTCTTCTCTCAGGGCCTCCCGGGTCTGCAGCTGCCTCGCGTTCCCCACTCCTCGCTCCGTGTCTAGGTCCCCGCGTGCGCCTCTGCACCAGGCCTCCGCCCCCGGGCGTCTACAGGGTCAGTGTGGGCCGCGGGTCCTGAGGCTCAGACGGCCGCACCCGGCCCCGAGGGCCTGCAAGTCTGCGGGGCTTTATTGTTAACAACCCGGGCAAGGGCGTGCAGACCAGCCGCCGTCCCTCAGGAGCTCCGCGTTCCAGCCCCCAAGGCCGGGAGCAGTTTTCCATCCAATCCCAGGCTGGCTGGAGCGCAGGCTTAGAGGTCGGTTGGATACCTCCGCGGGAAGCGGTGCCTCCCAGGTGTCCTCACCCGGCGCCTCTGAGAGTCGTCCAGCTTCCAGGAACGAGAACCTGCCTGTGGCCTGTGGGGCTGGAATTTTCTAAAAGATTCCTGGAAGTCTGCTCCCCCCGCCCCCAAAAAAAACCACATGACCAAGAGTATTTCCCAGTCACGGTGGCATCTGTTGCGCGCGGCCGACTCGCAGGCCTGGTTCCCGAAATGTGGGCTCCGCCCGTCCGCCTCTCCCGGGGCTGGTCCTGGGCCGCGTGGCCGCGGTAGACCCCCGTCCTGCGTGCGTGGGACGCGCCCCTGAGCCGACGTAGCGTTCCCTGGATTTCTCCTGTACCCAGTTCAGGGAGCCACCTGCGTCCTGGACCCCATAAGTAGCCGCGAGAAGAGCACAGCTCGGCAGAGCCGCCCGTGTGGCCCGAGCCAGCGCCTCACCGCGGGGAATCGGCCCCGAACCAGGCGTTCGCTGTCCCCGTGAACCCCGGGCCCGGCCCCGGCTTTCCCTGTACCTCTGTGCCCACTCTGGGTCTCAGGGCAGGACGGGCTGTGCGGCCGGGTGATGACGGGTGCGGGCCGGGCTGGGCTGTTTCTCACGCAGGGCGGCCTGAAGCGGGGGGCATCTTGGCCCCAGTGCGTGCCAGGGACACGGGCGACCGCAGGGATGGCCGTCCCGGCTGCGGGACCTCGTGGGCCGGAGCTGACGGCCACGGTGCCTTCGCTCTTGCCTCTCGTTAGCGGAGTCTGGGCTGAAACGTGTTACTTTTCGGGATCGCACTGGAGGCCTCACTCTGCCTCTGGAAGCAGAACCTTGGAGGCCTGAGTGTTCTGCCTGTTAAAGTCGGGTTTGGAACCACGCTCAGCTTCGTGCTCCCCTGGTCCGCTCCAAGGGCAGGTGTGGCTGCACCCGGGAGGGGCCTGTGCGGGGGCCCCGGGGCCGCCTGTGGGCATTTCCGTCCTTACCCCATCCAGGCTCGGCTCTGGGGGGTCGTGACATGGGGGCCGAGGCGCGGTGCGGGCTGCCCATCCACCCCCTTCCTTTGCAGCCATTTCTACCAAGATGATCGACAGGATCTTCTCCGGAGCAGTCACGCGGTACGTGCGGCTCAGGCCCCACGAGGACCCGGGTCCTCCTTGCCTGACATGAGCTTGTCGAGTTCCCACAGCCAGTGGCTCTCAACCCCAGGCCCTGAGGAGGGGCGCGTGTCTCTGTCACCTGAAACCCTAGTGGGGGGCATGAAACTGTCGTGTGAGGTCTGAGGAAGGGGGCGGCCCGTGCCCCAGGTCAGGGTTCTTGTCGGGCGCCGGGCCTGAGCGAGCCCCGAGAAGGGGACGTTGCCGGCATCCAGGCGGCCGTGGCGGTGGTGCAGCTGCACTCCTGACCCCAGCTGGATCTCGGGAACGCTCTGTGGCCACGTGGCCTCCCCCTCCTCCCAGGAGGGTCAGGAGGAGGGCTGGGACTGGGGGCCCCTTTCACCCCCGGTCATGGGCAGGGGCTCCATGCCTGTGAAGCTCTCCCTGACAGACGTCTTCATCTCTGCATCCTGGCCTGGGATCTAGAGGCAGAAAAGTGCAGAAGGAAGGGAAGATCAGCTACGCCGACTTTGTCTGGTTTTTGATCTCTGAGGAAGACAAAAAAACGCCAACCAGGTGGGTTTCTGCCGCGGTGTGGATGTGTTCCGGTGCAGGACCAGGAGCCGCCTGTGTGACGTGTGTCCCCAGGCGGATGCCTGCATGTCTGGGGGGGGGTGCCACAGGGCACGGGCGGATACGTGCACGCCTGCCAGAGGGGCCACAGGGGACAGGTGGATACATGCACGCCTGGTGGGGGGCGGCAGGGGACAGGCGGATACGTGCACGCCTGCCAGAGGGGCCACAGGGGACACGCGGATACGTGCACGCCTGGCAGAGGGGCTGCAGGGGACAGGCGGATACGTGCACGCCTGGCAGAGTGGCTGCAGGGGACAGGCAGATACGTGCACGCCTGCTGGGGGGCTGCAGGGGACAGGCAGATACGTGCACGCCTGGCAGAGGGGGCCGCAGGGGACACGCGGATACGTGCACGCCTGGTGGGGGGCTGCAGGGGACAGGCAGATACGTGCACGCCTGGCAGAGGGGGCCGAGGGGACACGCGGATACGTGCACGCCTGGTGGGGGGGCTGCAGGGGACACGCGGATACGTGCACGCCTGGCAGAGGGGCCACAGGGGACACGCGGATACGTGCACGCCTGGCAGAGGGGCCACAGGGGGACACGCGGATACGTGCACGCCTGGCAGAGGGGGCCACAGGGGACACGCGGATACGTGCACGCCTGGCAGAGGGGCTGCAGGGACACGCGGATACGTGCACGCCTGGTGGGGGGCTGCAGGGGACAGGCAGATACGTGCACGCCTGGCAGAGGGGCCACGGGACACGCGGATACGTGCACGCCTGGCAGAGGGGCTGCAGGGAACACGCGGATACGTGCACGCCTGGTGGGGGGCTGCAGGGGACAGGCCAGATACGTGCACGCCTGGCAGAGGGGCCACGGGACAACGCGGATACGTGCACGCCTGGCAGAGAGGCTGCAGGGAACACGCGGATACGTGCACGCCTGGTGGGGGGCTGCAGGGGACAGGCGGATACGTGCACGCCTGGCAGAGGGGCTGCAGGGGACAGGCGGATACGTGCACGCCTGGCAGAGGGGCTGCAGGGGACACGCGGATACGTGCACGCCTGGTGGGGGGCTGCAGGGGACAGGCGGATACGTGCACGCCTGGCAGAGGGGCTGCAGGGGACACGCGGATACGTGCACGCCTGGTGGGGGGCTGCAGGGGACAGGCGGATACATGCATGCCTGGCAGAGGGGCCGCAGGGGACAGGCGGATACGTGCACGCCTGGTGGGGGGCTGCAGGGGACACGCGGATACGTGCATGCCTGGCAGAGAGGCCGCAGGGGACAGGCGGATACGTGCACGCCTGGCAGAGAGGCCGCAGGGGACACGCGGATACGTGCACGCCTGGTTGGGAGGCTGCCCCGGGGGCTGCAGGGCACGGGCTGGGAGGGCCCGGGGCGGAGGCTGACAGAGCTCACTGTGCCACAGCATCGAGTACTGGTTCCGCTGCATGGACCTGGACGGAGATGGCGCCCTGTCCATGTTCGAGCTCGAGTACTTCTACGAGGAGCAGTGCCGAAGGCTGGACAGCATGGCCATCGAGGCCCTGCCCTTCCAGGACTGCCTCTGCCAGATGCTGGACCTGGTCAAGCCGAGGACCGAAGGTGACGCCCCGTAAGGGCACGGCCCAGGGCGAGGGGACAGATATGGGCGAGAGGACGGGACAGACGGCAGAGAAGACGGCCCAGGGTGAGGGGACGACGGGTGGTGAGAAAGTGGCCCAGGGTGAGGGGATGCGTCCGCCTGTGAGGCGCTGTCCTGCTGGAGGGGCCCCTGGGAAAGGCCACCCCTACTCTGAGTTTGTGACGAGGGCAGCATCGCAGGTGTCCACTCTCACGGCGTAAGAACTCCTACTCGGGACGTCGACACCCCCGAGGGTGGCCTGGAGAACCAGGGCCGGGGCTCACTGGGGACGTCGGCACTGGCTGAGGGACCAGTTGCCGCGTTTGTGCTGATGCCACACAGGGTGGTCCAACCCTCTCATCCCTTCTGGTTCCTCCCCACTCACCCTGTCTCTCCCACCCGCGCCCCTCCCCATCTCCTCCCCTCTCACCCCGTCTCCTCCCCTCTCACCCCCCCGGCACCTCCCCTCTCACCCCCGTCTCCTCCCCTCTCACCCCCCCGGCTCCTCCCCTCTCACCCCCCACACCCCCCCGCTCCTCCCCTCTCACCTCTGGCTCCTCCCCTTACCCCCTGGCTCCTCCCCTCACCCCCCGGCACCTCCCCTCTCACCCCCCCCCCCGCTCATCCCCTCTCACCCCCGTCTCCTCCCCTCTCACCCCCTTGGCCCCTCCCCTCACCCCCGTCTCCTCCCCTCTCACCCCCCTGGTTCCTCCCCTCTCACCCCCAGGCACCTCCCCTCTCACCCCCCCACCCCCCCGTCCTCCTCTCTCACGTCTGGCTCCTCCCCTCTGGCTCCTCCCCTCACCCCCTGGCTCCTCCCCTCTGACCCCCCTGGCACCTCCCCTCTCACCGCCCCCCCGCTCCTCCCCTCTCACCCCCCCCCCATCTCCTCTCCTCTCACCCCCGCTGGCTCCTCTACTCTCCGCTCTGGCTCCTCCCCTCAACCCTGTTCCCTGCCGCCCATCGTCCCAGCCTGAAGGTCCTGAGTAGGAGGTTCTTGCACGGTGAGACTGGACACTGTGGTGCTGGCCCTGGTCACAAACTCAGAGTAGGACTGGCCTTTCCCAGGGCCGCTAAGGCAAAGGGGCGCATCTGCGCTCCCTGGCTTCCTTCTCATCTCAGACTGCAGCTCTGGGACTTGCACTTTGGAAATGGCTCTGAGACCCGGGCACCACCCTGCAGCCCTCCCTCTCCCTGGCTGGGGCCCTCCTGGTGCTCAGTGTCCCGGGGACACCCTCTGGCCCCTGCCTGCGTGGGGAGCTCCGGGCTCTGTCATTTCAGATCCAGGGGCGCCTTCCCGGCACCTGCACCACGTCCCAATCCCTGCGTCCTTGGGACACAGGTGGCCCCAAGCCACCTCCGCACCACGTCCTCCCACACCTCAGCCCCCACCCAGATCCACGCGTGTGTCCGCCTGTCCCATCAGACCCGTGGCGGGAGAGCCCGGAGCCTCGTGCCGCATCCTTAACCGCGTGTGACCGACGCACGCAGCCCACACCCGGCCCGAAGGTGAGGCCGGGCTCACGCCTTGGACACGTCCCCTCCCCGCAGGGAAGATCACGCTGCAGGACCTGAAGCGCTGCAAGCTGGCCAGCGTCTTCTTCGACACCTTCTTCAACATCGAGAAGTACCTGGACCACGAGCAGAAAGAGCAGATCTCCCTGCTCAGGGTGAGTGCGGGGGTGCGCGGGCGGGGGTGCGCGGTCGGGGCCGCAGCAGGCCGGGAGTGTGACGCGTGCGCTTCCCCCAGGACAGTGACAGCAGCGGCCCCGAGCTCTCGGACTGGGAGAAGTACGCGGCCGAGGAGTACGACATCCTGGTGGCCGAGGAGACGGCGGGGGAGCCCTGGGAGGACGGGTGAGCGCGCGCGGCGGGGGGCAGTGAGGGGGGTGTGGGGACATGAGGGGGGCGCGGGGGCAGTGAAGGGGGTGCGGGGGACAGTCATGGCGCAGGGACAGTGAGGGGGTGCGGGGACAGTAACGTGGCGTGCGGGGGCGCAGGGGACAGTGAGGGGGTGCGAGGCACAGTGAGGTGGGGTGCGGGGACACCAGGGACAGTGAGGGGATGCGGGGCGGGACCCGACACGGGGGATGCAGGGTGGGACTCGGTCACTGTCCCCCGCCCCCCACCCCCTGTAGTGGTGTAAACGGTACTTTTAAGATCCCCGGACGCTGCTGGTAGCGGGGTCACGGCAGACCACGCCCAGCTTGAGTGAGCTTTGTGGGTCCTGGTGCCCAGTCCTGGGGGCGTCTCCCCTCACCCAGCGGTCAGCGCGCTCACTGAGGGGATGCTCTGGCCTCTTCCTGGTCGGCGGAGGTTTCCCCACATGGGGCTGAGTGTCTCAGATGCTCTCGCTCCGTGTTCCTCTGTCTGTCTGTCCATACGGTAAATGACACTGAGGCATCTTCAGCCAGCCCCGTATTCCCGGCATAGACCTTAGTCATGTGATCCTTGTATAGCGTTGCATTCTCTTTGCAAAGATTATCTGTAGTAGTTTATTATTTTTCTTGAGACAGGGTCTTGCTCTGTCCCCGAGGCGAGGGCAGTGGTGTCATCACAGCTCACTGCAGCCTCGGCCTCCTGGGCTCAAGCCATCCTCCACCCTCGGCCTCCTGAGCACCTCGGATTACAGCAGTGTTCCCCCCCCCCCACGCCCAGCTAATTACTACGGGGGTGTCCCACGCCTGGCTAATTACTACAAGAGTGTTCCACCCCCCACACCCGCCAACTACGGGGATGTCCCCCCCCCGGCACCCAGCTAATTACTACAGGACTGTCCCCAGCGCCCAGCTAATTTTTGTTTTTCTAGAGACAGTCTTGCTATGTTGTCTGGGCTGGTCTCAAACTCCTGACCTCGGGTGATCCTCCCGCCTCGGTCCCCCACAGCGCTCTGATCGCAGGCCAGGAGCCGCGGCACCCGGCCCACGGCTTTTCTTGGGATGTGTTGGTCTGGCTTGGGTGTCAGGGTAATGCTGGCTCATGCAATCGGGGGCAGTATCCTCTCCCCGTAGTTTCTGGAAGAGTTTGTATCCAGGACCTGTTACTTCTTCCCTCAATGTCTGCTAGAATTCACCAGTGACCCTATGTGGGCCTGGTTTTATTTATTTTTTTTTACCTAGAGTCTCGCTCTGTCGCCCAGGCTGGGGTGCAATGGTGCGATCTCGGCTCCCTGCAACCTCCACCTCCCGGGTTCAAGCGATTCTCCTGCCTCCGCCTCCCGCATAGGTGGGATTACAGGCGCTGCCACCGTGCCCGGCTGATTTTTTGTATTTTAGTAGAGATGGAGTTTCACTATATTGGCCGGGCTGGTTTCGAACTCCTGACCTCAGGTGATGCGCCCGCCTCGGTCTCCCAAGTGCAGGGGCCTGGGTTTTTACGGTTTGCCTACTTTATCGTGGGTCGACTGCCTTCGCCGTGTGCACGCCTGCTCCGGCAGGTGCAGCTCAGGTCTGCGGGGAGCTCGGCGCCGGGCCGTGGGGGGCGTCTTGGAAAGGTGTCCCCACGGGATCCCTCTGAGGGTCTGTGTGTGGGGTTGGTGGCCGCGGCACTTTCTCTGGAGCCGTGCCTGAGGTCACTGCCGAGACCTTAACGGAAAGCGCGCGTCCCGTCCTCCCACCGCTGTGTGTTCCGGTCGGAACCGAACTGGTGGCCTCCACTCGGAGCTTGTGTGTGTGTTTGGGGAGCATTTGTCTAAACCGTGGTCCCCGTTTTGGAAACCGTGTTCCGTCGCGGGCTTTGTTCTCCGGTCCTGCGTGGACACCGCGACCCAGTTGTGGACACAGTCCCCTTGCAGCGGGGAGGCTGGCCTCTTCCAGTCGCCGTGGTCGCTTTGGGAAAAGGCGCGGTCCCCGCAGCCCCTCTGTCAGGGCGGACGCCGTGCGCACCTCGTGCCTGGGGCTCCCACCCGTCCCGGTGCGTTTCACCTGCGCCGCAGGCCACTCCCCCGGGAGCCTTCGTGGAGCTGCCGGATTCTCAGCCGGGAGCATGTTGCTGGCTCAGGGGTCGCAGCTCAGGGTTGGCTGAGGGGACGTTCTTGTGCTGGAGGCTGGTCGCCGGGAGGCCTGCGTTTCCCGGAAACCACGGCGCTGGCTCCGCGGTTTGGCTCTGCGCCGCCGGCCCCGTCTTCACCATCCCCTCGTTGCAGGTTCGAGGCCGAGCTCAGCCCTGTGGAGCAGAAGCTGAGTGCCCTGCCGTCCCCACTGGTCCAGAGGCCCTTCTTCGAGGCCCCCGCGCCCCTGGGCGCCGTGGACCTGTACGAGTACGCGCGCGGGGACGAGGACCTGGAGCCGCTGTGAGGTCGCCGGGGGACCCCACCGCGGGCCCCTCTGCACGTGCCACAGCCGGGACAGCGCGGCTTGTGTAAAAACTCTTGTCTTTTGGGGAAAGTGAGTGCGTTGTACGGAATGGTAAATTTTTATTTATTCACAGAAGCGTGTGGTGTGAATTGCCGCGGTGGGTTCGCGCCTGGACCTGCCTGGAGCTCTAACGCCTGGGGGCCCCGCCCGGGGGACACGCGAGGGCCGCTCGGGACTGGGACGGGCTCCCACACGGACACCCTCCGGCCTTTGCCGTCCCCGCGGTCACGTCTCTCTGGAAAGGGCCATGTGCGCACAGCTGTGAGCGCAGCTCCCGGGCACGTCGCCCGTCCCGGACAGGAGCCTCCGCCGCAGCCTGTGTGTTCTGTGTCAATGCACAAAAGCGTTTCTGGCGATCGCGCTTCAGCCACCGCGTGGGCTTCGTTCCGGATCTACGGACGCGGCCTGGTTGGGGGCCACGGCCACGCCACAGGCCGATGCAGCCTGAGCCTCCTCCCCAGCTTGGGGCCGTTCCCTCCCAGCGCCGGGGGCCGAGGCCGCGTTCCACAAACGGCCCCAGAAGGAAGGAGCCGGCGCCGAGTCGGGGCGTCCGCACCCGGGAGCCACGTGCAGTGACGCGTAAACGAGGGGGTTCGGAGGCCCCGCCGGGCGCAGCCCTGAGTGCAGGGGGGACCACGAGCTCCAGGGGCACCCGACACGGATGAGCCCAGGCCCAGCTCTGCTTCCTCCGCAGGCCAGGGAGGGTCACGGGTGGTGACCACAGGAACGACCCCCTTTCCTCGCACACGACAAAACGCTCCCCCCGGAAAGGGACGTGGCCCGCACGGCGGGGAACAGGCGGACGGGGCAGGAACACCCTGAGAGCTGCACACACGCCCCGTTCATCCACCGCAGCCCTGGCCGTGAAGGAGCTGGACGCACAGGGTGGTCCCCGTGACCCCGAAGAGAGACGGCGGGAGCTCGGGGCGGTGGGTGGACCTGGCAGCACCTCCCAGGGGAACGGCCGCTGCCCCCAAGGTGTCCCCAGTGTCACCAGGTGTCCCCGGATTTCCCGGAGGACGCCCCCACTTGGGTCTGCAAAGGGTCAGGGCCCCCCAACAACAGGACAGGTGCCGGGCAGGAGGGTCCAACGGTGGCCGCGGCAGGTCAATGACAGCGGGAGCCACGGCCTCAGGGCCCAGCCTGCCCCCAGCTCGGGGGAGCCCGTCGGGGAGGGCAAGTCCGCCCCCCACCACCTCAGGACCCCCCACAGCGATGGTCATGGGAGCGAGGGAGCAGAAGTGGGGGTTCACCTCTGACTGGAGCCCTCCGCCTCCCACGGTGACACTAGGAGGCCCCCAGTGGGGCTTCAAGGCTGGGGGTTCAAGGCTGAGACATCCGAGGGTTCCCTGGGGCCGTGAAAGGAAGGACAGCGTCCCCCACCCACGTCCCTGGTGAGGCCCCTGCACGGCCCCCGACACACCCCTACTCACCGCATTCCCCAAGCGCTCCTTCCTCCGCCAGCCACGGCCTCCGATGCCCTGGGCCACACCCGGGCCGGCCCTGCACACTCGGCCTCTCCTGGAGAAGCGGGGGGTGGTCCCCGTGGACGGCGGCGCGGCGGGGAGACCAAGAGCCCAGCCGCCACTTGGTCTAGGGGTCCGTTCCGCTGACAGCCCACGTTGAGGGGGACCGGGGGCCCCCACAAAACAAGCACCCGGCTCACCCTGACGGTGGCCAGCGGCCAGGACGTCCCAGGGCTCGGCGGGGGCGCCTTTGGCGTCACTACCTCCTTCTGGGAATAGCCGTCCCGGGCGCACCGCCCTTCCTTCGTGGCCGTCACCCCTTGGAGAGCCCCGAGCAGGGACTCAGCCGGCCCCGCTCCTCCCTCCCAGAGTCCCTTCCTGTCAGATCCAAGCGCGTTCACGGGGGCAGCCCCGGGTTCACCCAGGAGCCGCAGCGCGAGCGTATTCCGGGGAGACCCCGAAAGGTGCCAACCACAGCCCTGAGGCCCCCGGGCGCCGCCTCCTGGGACAGGACACGCGTCCTGCAGGTGCAGTGGGGGTGACGGGCACCCCAGGCTCCCAGCACTGGCGCCAGAGCGCTGTCCCGAGGGGCGGCAGGGACGGGCATGGGAACACGGGGGCTCCCCAGAACGAAGGGACCCAGCCTGGGGCGGGGGGCGGGGCCTGGACGGCCGTGAGACGGAGAAGAGGGAGACGGGGGCATTGGGGGAGAACTGGGGGCATCAGACGCAGGAACTGGACAGAGCCGGACGCAGCCGTTCCTGGAGGAGACGCGGTCCCCGGAGGGGAGCAGGGAGGCCCTGACGTCTCTCAGAGCCAGGGAAGGAGCAGAGGCCGGAGGTCGTCCTCAGTTCGTGCCCAGGAGCCGCCCTGCCCAGGCCAAGCGATCAGACCCCACGTGGCACAGGGGCCTCATCTGTGGCTGACGGGGACGCAGTCCCCGGGCCGGCCCAGACCCCGCGTGGCACCAACGGCCCTGCCCAGCCTGAAGCCGCAGACACGGCCCCTCACCCGGCAAGACGCTGCTGCGTGGCTCCCGCGGGGGCCTCGAACCCAGTTCCCCGTGACCTACGGGCAGACCCCGGCAGGGCAGGGATGCCCCCACCCCGGCACCCTCTGTACAAGCCACAGCTCCCCCAGGCTCGGCTGCCGCACACCCCACTGGGAGCCTGGGGAGCCGCCGTTCTGGTCTCAGGGGACGCAGCACCCGACCGCACCCCCGGCCCCAGGACGTGTCCGGGTGGGGGCTGCCCCTCACCGGCCCATGTCCTCACCAGGGCATAGCTCTCTCCACCGCGGTATCAGGTCCCACAGCAGCCCAGACGGCCGCGAGGGGGTCCTGCCCACCCGTGCCCCAGAGAGCAGCCCCTCTGCAGGGACACAGCCACCCCGTTTCCCCAGCGCAGCCCTGCCCGACCTCAGGGAGCAGCCAGAGGAGGGGGCGAGGCCCCGTCGGGAAGGAAGACCCCAGGGGTGGAGGGACAGCAGGTACCACTTGGACAAGCCTCCCACAGGGCTCCAGTCTCGCTCTGTCACCCAGGCTGGAGTGAGTGGCACGATCCCAGCTCACTGCAAGCTCCATCTCCCGGGTTCCCAGCATTCTCCTGCCTCAGCCTCCCAAGTAGCTGGGACTACAGGCGCTGCCACCTCGCCCGGCTAATTTTTGTATTTTTAGCCGAGACGGGGTTTCACCATGTTGACCAGGGTGGTCTCGAACCCCTGACCTCGTGATCCACCTGCCTCAGCTTCCCAAAGTAATGGGATAACAGGCATGAGTCACTGCACCTGGCCTTTAATAGAAAACTGGGCCCCCCCTCTCCTGCCCAGGCTGGTCCTGGGCTTCAGTGATCCCATCTTGGCAGCCCAAAACACTGGGATGACAGGTGCGAGCCGCCGTGCACAGTGCAGCAGCCACACCTGTGCACACGGGGGTGCTGACCGGAAACTCGTCCCAACACACCTGCCACATGCGACTCTAGAAATGCCATGGGGGCCGGGCGCGGCGGCTCACGCCTGTCATCCCAGCACTTTGGGAGGCCGAGGCGGGCAGATCCCCTGAGGTCAGGAGTTCGAGACCAGCCTGGTCAACCTGGTGAAACCCTGTCTCTACTAAAAATACAAAAATTAGCCAGGCGTGGTCGTGGTCACCTGTCATCCCAGCTACGTGGGAAACTGAGGCAGGGGAATCACTTGAACCCAGAAGGCAGAGGTTGCAGTGAGCCGAGATCATGCCACTGCACTCTAGCCTCAGCGAAAGAGCGAGACTGTGTCTCAAACATGCCACAGACACGGAAACCTGCTCTGTGCTCACCTCCCCCAACGTCACAGTCAGGGACACAGGCCGTGCCTCACAGGGTGCGGTGACAGGACGTCCACTCTGGCCGTGATCCTCCTGACCTCCCCTCATCCAGGGGTGCCCTGACCCTTTGGGACTGTGGGGTGCCCTGGACATGAGGGCCATGGGGTACCCCAACCCTTTAGGGCTACAGGGTACCCTAAACATGACAGCCGTGGGGTGCCCTGAACATGATGGCTGTGGGGTGCCCCAACTTTAATACTGTAAGGTACCCTGAACACGAGGGCCATGGGGCACCCCAACCCTGTGGGACTGTAGGGTGCCCTGAACATGACGGCTGGGGGGAACCCAACCTTTTAGGATGGTGAGACACGCTGACTTCTTAAGACCATGGCTTACCCTGACGCTTACGGCTCTGTGGTGCCCCCGACTCCTCAGGCTGGTGCCTACGGGACGCCAGGCGTACGTGGGGAGGGGGCAGAGGCAGAAAAGCGATGGGGGAGGTGGAGGGCATTGGCTGTCCCTGCCCTGAAGGACAGGATGGGGCTAGTCAGGTAGGAGTGTGGCCAGAACCAGCACCCAAGGACTCAAGGGAGAGACAGGGTGCGGAGAGAGAAGGGGAGGGGTGGGGAGAGAGGAGGGGAGGGGGGTGTGGGCGGGGAGAGAGGGGGAAGAGACGAGGGGTGGGGGGAGAGAGGAAGCATGATGGGGAGAGAGGTGGGGTGGGAGATATGGGGGGATGGTGGGAGAGAGGAGGAGTGGGGGTGGTGAGAGAAGAGGGGGTGGGGAGAGGGGAGGGGCGGGGAGAGAAGAGGGGCGGGGTGGTGGGCAGAGAGGAGCGGAGGGGAGGGGGAGAGAGGAAGCATGATGGGGAGAGAGGAGGGGTGGGGGATATGGGGGGATGGTGGGAGAGAGGAGGAGTGAGGTGGTGAGAGAAGAGGGGGTGGGGAGAGGGGAGGGGCGGGGAGAGAAGAGGGGCGGGGTGGTGGGCAGAGGAGCGGAGGGGAGGGGGAGAGAGGAAGCATGATGGGGAGAAGAGGGGTGGCGGGTATGGGGGGACGGTGGGGGGAATGGGGGATAGGGATGGGGGGGTGGGGAAGGAACACAGGGAGGAACTGGGGTCACATGTGGGGCCGGCCCCCTGACTGGAACGTGGCCTTGAGCCACCTGCCACCAGCCTGTGGGACCTCAGGGACACGGTGAGGGAGCCTGGGCCTCGGGGCCCAGCCTGGATGCTGCCGCCTCCCATCCCCCAGCCTCACCGAGGGGCCGCTGACTTCCTCACTGCACAGGAATCCCGTCCCCGGGTTCTGGGGCCTTCACAGGAAATACGCAGGTGCAGGTGCAGAGCCACGTCCCCACACCGCGGGCGTCTGTATCCCCGTGGGTAGAAAATCCAGGGATGCGTGTAGACGAAGAGCCCTCCGCACGCCTGGAACCCCAGCGCCTTGGGACGCCGACGTGGGGGGATCACCTGAGCTCAGGAGTTTGAGCCCAGCCTGGGCCACATGGAGAAACCTCGTGTCTAGGAAGAATTACAATCAGATGGACGTGGTGGCAGGTGCACCTGTCACCCCAGCTACGCGGGAGGCTGAGACAGGAGAATCACTTGAACCCGGGAGGCAGAGGTTG
The DNA here is from genome assembly GCF_007565055.1 of Rhinopithecus roxellana. NCBI lineage: Eukaryota > Metazoa > Chordata > Mammalia > Primates > Cercopithecidae > Rhinopithecus > Rhinopithecus roxellana. The sequence goes on along the minus strand of NW_022142837.1, from coordinate 14,832 downwards.
CGGGGAGCCGAGATGGCGCCAGTGCACTCCAGCCAGGGCGACAGAACGAGACGGTGTTTCAGAAAAAAACCATTTAGCCGTTTGCATGATGAAGACCAGAGAATAAAACACGAAGACAATCTCAGCAACTCACTCTCCAATGCCTTTAGGAAAATGACATGAGACACATACACAGAGGAAGCATTCGGGATTTCTTCCAGTTTAAGAAACAGACTCTGGGGCCGGGCGCGGTGGCTCATGCCCATCATCCCAGCACTTTGGGAGGCCGAGGCGGGCGGATCCCACGAGGTCAGGAGTTTGAGACCGGCCTGGGCAACATGCAGAAACCCCGTCTCTACTAAAAGTATGAAAAGTAGTCAGGTGTGGTGGTGTGCACCTGTCATCCCAGCCACTCGGGAGGCCGAGACAGGCAGCCATCCTCCCACCTCAGCCTCCCGAGTAGCTGGGACTACAGGACCCATGCCCAGCTCATTTTTTTTTAAGAGATGGGGGTATCAGTATGTTGCCCAGGCTGGTCTTGAACTCCTATCCCCACTCGGCCTCCCAAAGCAATGGGATTCCAGGAGTGAGCCACTGCGGGATGCACACGACCCGGCTCACACCTGCCCCTACACACACTGCACTGACTTAAAGCTTCTCACGTGCTGGGCGCGGTGGCTCACGTCTGTCATCCCAGCACTTTGGGAGGCCGAGGCGGGCACATCACCTGAGGTCAGGAGTTCGAGACCGGCCTGGCCAACATGGTGAAACCCCGTCTCTACTAAAAATACAAAATTTAGCCAGGCAAGGTGGCAGGTGCCTGTAATCCCAGCTACTCGGGAGACTGAGGCGGGATAATCGCTTTGAACCCAGGAGGCGGAGGTTGCAGGGAGCCGAGATCACGCCACTGCACTCCAGCCTGGGCGACAGAGCGAGACTTCATCTCAAAAACAAAAATAAATAAATACAAAAAGCTTCTCATGAATGATGAAAACCAAAATGACCATTGCGTCCGCACGGTACGGATCTGCCTCTGCTACCATCAGCAGGACCACAGCTGGGCTGCGACTCAGTTTCCTTACGAAAAGCACCAGGGGTGACCGGGAATTAGGCCCCCCCCATGGTGACACTCACATCCCTATGGATCAAACACAATCCGAGACACTCATCTCATCCCGTTCTGTGCGGCCCACACGGTGCTGTCGAGAGCATGTTCAGCCTATGGTTTGGTTTGGTTTGGGTTTTGCTGTGTTCTGACACAGGGTCTCACTCTGCCTCTCAGGCTGGAAGGCAGCGATGCAATCTCAGCTCACTGTAGCCTCCACCTTCCGGGCTGGAGCGATCCTCTTTACACAAAACATACAGGCCCACATGGACGCTTTCCAGAGAGACGTGGCGCCCGGAACCGCAGAGGTCGGAGGGTGTCCGTGTGGGAGCCTGTCCCTTTTTTTTTTTTTTTTTTTTTTTTGAGACGTCTCGCTCTGCCGCCCAGGCTGGAGTGCAGTGGCCGGATCTCAGCTCACTGCAAGCTCCGCCTCCCGGGTTGACGCCATTCTCCTGCCTCAGCCTCCCGAGAAACTGGGACTACAGGCGCCCGCCACCTCACCCGGCTAGTTTTTTGTATTTTTTAGTAGACACGGGGTTTCACTGTGTTGGCCAGGATGGTCTCGATCTCCTGACCTCGTGATCCACCCGTCTCGGCCTCCCAAAATGCTGGGATTACAGGCTTGAGCCACCGCGCCCGGCTTTTTTTTTTTTTTTTTTTTTTAAGAGATGGGATCTCACTACGTTGTCCAGGCTGGTCTTGAACTCCTGGGCTCCAGCGGTCCTCCCCAGTTGGCCTTTGCAAAGCGCTGGGATTCCAGGCGTGAGCCACTGCACTTGGCGTCGGGTAGGTTTGAAGTTAAAAATGTCACAAGACAGGCTGGGTGCAGTCTTATGCCTGGAATCCAGCACTTTGCAAGGCCACGTGCTTGAGCCCAGGAGTTTGAGACCAGCCTGGGGAGCACAGGCTGAGAGACTCTGTCTCCATAAAAAAAAATAAACAACAACAAAAAAAAACCCCACACACTAGCCAGGTGTGAAGGTGCATGCCTGTAGTCCCAGCTACTTAGGAGGCTGAGGTGGGAGGATTGCTTGAGCCCGGGTGGTAGAGGCTGAAGCGAGCAGAGATCACACCACCGCTCTCCAGTGTGGGCAATACAGCAAAATCCTGCCTCAAAAAAAAAAAAAACAAAAAAGTTTCCAGGCCGGGCGCAGTGGCTCACACCTGTCATCCCAGCATTTTGGGAGGCCGAGGCGGGCGGATCACTTGCGGTCGGGAGTTCGAGACCAGCCTGGCCAACACGGTGAAACCCCATCTCTACTAAAGATACAAAATAATTAGCCGGGCGTGGTGGCGGGTGCCTTTACTCCCAGCTACTCGGGAGGCTGAGGCAGGAGAATCGCTTGAACCTGGGAGACGGAGGTTTTGGTGAGCTGAGATCACGCCACTGCACTCCAGCCTGGGCAACAGAGCGAGACTCCGTTTGAGAAAAAAAAAAAAAGTTTAGAAAACAATATACACAATATGAATTTTTTAAAAATTTTTTCCTGAGACAGAATTTCGCTTGTCGCCCAGGCTGGAGAGCAGTGGTGCGATCTCGGCTCACCACAATCTTTACCTCCCAGGTTCAAGCGATTCTCCTGCCTCAGCCTCCCGGGTACCTGGGATTACAGGCACCTGCCACCACGCCCGGCTAATGTTTGTATTTTTAGTAGAGACGGGGTTTCACCACGTTGGCCAGGCTGGTCTCGAACTCCTGACCTCCGGTGATCCGCCCACCTCAGCCTCCCGAAATGCCAGAATGACAGGCATGAGCCATCGTGCCCAGCCATGCATCCCTGTTTGGTACAATTTTGAGAAACACAAACGTCTATATACAGACATACACAGGTGTATCTATTATCCATGCATGCGTGCCTACACATCCTCACAAATGTGTGTGTGCATGTGTGTGTATACTTACACATTTTGGTGATATTTGGTGATAATCTTCTAGCCCTATATAGGACTGCGGGAACACAACCAAATCTTAACAATGTTTACCTCAGGGCCGGGCGCGGTGGCTCACGTCTGTCATCCCAGCACTTTGAGGGGCTGAGGCGGGTGGATCAGCTGAGGTCGTGAGTTCGAGACCAGCCTGGCCAATATGGTGAAATCCCGTCTCTACTAAAAATGCAAAATTAGCCGGGTGTGGTGGTAGGTGCCTGTCATCCCAGCACTTTGGGAAGCCAAGGCAGGTGGATCACCTGAGGTCAGGAGTTCGAGACCAGCCTGGTCAACATGGTGAAATCCCTTCTCTACTAAAAATATAAAAATTAGCCAAGCATGGTGGCTCACACCGGCAATCCCAGCTACTCAGGAGGCTGAGGCAGGAGAATGACTTGAACCTGGGAGGCAGTGGTTGCAGTGAGCCAAGATCACGCCACTGCACTCCAGCCTGGGCGACAAAAGCAAAACTCCATCTCAAAAAAGAAAAAAAAAAGAAAAGAAAAACAAAAACAAACCTGCAAACCTGTTATAAAACCGCCACCCCCTTGGCCTGATGTGGTGCCTCACGTCTGTCATCCCAGCACTTTGGGAGGCCGAGGTGGGTGGATCACCTGAGGTCAGGAGTTCGAGACCAGCCTGGCCAACGTGGTGAAACCCCATCTCTACTAAAAATACAAACATTAGCCGGGCGTGGTGGTGTGTGTTTGTAATCCGAGCTACCTGGGAGGCTGAGGCAGGAGAATCATTTGAACCCGGGAGGTGGAGTTTGCAGCGAGCTGAGATCGACCACTACGCTCCAGCCTGCGCAGCAGAGTGAGACTCTGTCTTAAAAAAACAAACAGTCACTCCCAACCCACTCACGCTAAACCCTTCTCTCAAGGGCTATGGATAAACAGTTCCACGTCTAAGAACCCAGGCTACCACGAGACATGTGAGGAAACTCCAGGACAGGAAATTGCAAACATCTAAGATGATCGTAGGTAAAACATCAGAGCAATCTCTTTTTTAAACACTTGTGAAGGTGCATGGGTAAATGATCAGATTTCTTAGATTCTTTTTTATTATTATTTTTTTTGAGACGGAGTCTCGCTCTGTCGCCCAGGCTGGAGCACAGTGGCCGGATCTCGGCTCACTGCAACCTCCTCCTCCTGGGTTCAAGCCATTCTCCCACCTCAGCCTCCGGAGCAGGTGGGATTACAGGCACCCACCAGCACGCCTAATTTTCTGTATTATTAGTAGAGACAGGTTTTATGTTGGCCAGGATGGTCTCAAACTCCCGACCTCAAGTGATCCACCCGCCTCGGCCTCCCAAAGTGCTGAGATGACAGGTGCGAGCCACCGTGCCCGGCCTAGGTTTACTGGATTCTAAAATGCACAATTCTCTTATAGCTTGGTGGGTCTGAAACCAAGGTCGTCTCACCATCCACAGGAATCTTTAGTAGGGTGGGTTTTTCCCCCCCCCAACAGTGATTACATCAATGATGCATCTTAAAACTCTCTGGTACTTCAAAGTCAAGGAAGCAGGAAATTCCCAAAACCAGGGTGTTTCTGCTAAGCGGTCTGCGGCCTCCGGTGTATTTCGAATACCAGCCACGGTGGGGCGGCCGCATCTCACCAGGGCAGGCACATCCGTAAGGGCTTCAGGACCGACTGGCCAACTTACATATAAAAACCTGAGAGAGGCCGGGCGCGGTGGCTCACGCCTGTCATCCCACCACTTTGGGAGGCCGAGGCGGGCGGATCACGAGGTCAGGAGATCAAGCCCATCCTGGTTAACACGGTGTGAAACCCCGTCTCCACTAAAAATGCAAAAAAAAAATTAGCTGGGTGTGGTGGCGGCGCCTGTAGTCCCAGCTACTCGGGAGGCTGAGGCGGGAGAATCGCTTGAACCCGGGGGCAGACGTTGCAGTGAGCCGAGATCACGCCACTGCACTCCAGCCTGGGTGACAGAGCGAGACTCCATCTCAAAAACCGAACCTGAGGCCTGGCACGGTGGCTCACGCCTGTCATCCCAGCACTTTGGGAGGCCAAGGCAGGTGGATCACCTGAAGTCAGGAGTTCAAGACCAGCCTGGCCAACATGGAGAAACCGCATCTCTACTAAAAAATACAAAATTAGCCGGGCGTCGTGGTGCACGCCTGTAATCCCAGCTACCCAGGAGGCTGAGGCAGGAGAATCACTTGAACCCAGGAGGCGGAGGTTGCGGTGAGCCCAGATTGCACCACTGCACTCCAGCCTGGGCGACAAGAGCGAAAGTCTGTCAAAGGACAGGACGGGATGGGAAGGGAAGGGAGAAAGGAAGGAAGGAAAGGAAGGAAAGAGAGGGGAGGGGAGGGGAGAGAGGAGAGGAGGGAGAGGGGAGGGGAGAGAGGAGGGGAGGGGAGAGAGGAGAGGAGGGGAGGGGAGAGAGGAGAGGAGAGGAGGGGAGAGAGGAGAGGAGGGGAGAGAGGAGAGGAGGGGAGGGGAGAGAGGAGAGGAGGGGAGCGGAGAAAGGAGAGGGGAGGGGAGAAAGGAGAGGGGAGCGGAGAAAGGAGAGGGGAGGGGAGAAAGGAGAGGGGAGGGGACGGAGGGGAGGGGATGAGGGGAGGGGAGGAGGGGAGGGGAGAGAGGAGAGGGGAGGGGAGGGAAGAAGGGAGGGGAGGGGAGCGGGGGGAGGGATGGGAGGGGAGGGGAAGGGAGGGGAGGGGAAGGGAGGGGAGGGGGGAGGGGAGGGGAAGAGAGGGGAGGGGAAGGGAGGGGATGGGGGAGGGATGGGAAGGGGGGAGGGAATGGGAAGGGAGGGGAGGCGAAGGGAGGGGAGGGGGAGGGGAGGGGAGGGGAGGGGGGAGAGGAGGGGAAGGGAGAGGAGGGGAGGGGAGTGGAGGGGGGGAGGGGAGGGGAGGGAAGAAGGGAGGGGAGGGGAGGGAGGAGATCTACGACCAGCGAGAAGCTCCCAACACAGACCACACACCCTGGAAATATCTGCTCCTAGGAGGATTCTGGAGACAGGGTCTCACTCTGTTGCCCCGGCTGCAGTGCACCGGTATTATCACAGCTCACAGCAGCGTTAGCCTCCCAGGCTCAGGTGATCCTCCTGCCTCAGCCTTCCTAGTAGCTGGGAGGACAGGCGTCCCACCACCAGGTCCAGCTAATTTTAAAAATTTTCTCAGGGCCGGGCGCAGCGGCTCACACCTGTCATCCCAGCACTTTGGGAGGCCGAGGCGGGCGGATCACAAGGTCAGGAGATCGAGACCAGCCTGGGCAACATGGTGAAATCCCGTCTGTACTAAAAATAAAAAAGATTAGCCGGGCGTGGTGGCGGCGCCTGTAATTCCAGCTATTTGGGAGGCAGAGGCAGGAGAATCGCTTGAACCCGGAGGCGGAGGTTGCAGTGAGCTGAGATCGTGCCCCTGCACTCCAGCCTGGGCGACACAGTCAGACTTTGTCTCCAAAAAAAAAAGAAAAAAGAAAAAACTATTCTTACAGAGAAGAGGGTCTCGCTGTTGGCCAGGCTGGTCTGGAACTCCTGGGCTCAGTCAATCCTCCTGTGTCGGCCTCTGACCGTGCTGGGAGGACAGGCCTGAGCCACCGCCCGGCCACCTACAGCTTTTTGTCCCCAAAATCAGTCCAGAAAGAGGCACAGCTCAGGCGTGAGCAGCCCGAGTCGACGCCAGGTGGCGCCCAGGTCCCGAGCCAGCTCTGTCTGCAACGCAGCCTCATCCCCCGACCTGCACGTCCCCTCTCGTCCCAGAGCTCGACCCCCCCAGAGCCATCATCCCGCCAACCGCAGGGCTCACCCTCCCAAGGACCCCTGGCCGGGGTCTGGGCCTGCATGCTGGTCCATGGACTCGCTTACGGACACTCCTCCTGCTCAGAGGGCACAGAGACCAGGTACTAAAGGATACTGATGGCTACACACACCTCCCTGAGCTCACCACCTGGGGACGCCCAGAGCTCCCCCCACAGCACCTTCAAAGCTCTCATTCCATCTCTCAGTCTATTAACAGGGCAGATGGAGCCCAGGAGATTGTCGGCTACACACACACACACACACGTCCCTGAGCTCTCCACCTGGGGACACTCCCATTCCGTCTCTCAGTCTATTAACAGGGAAGACAGAGCCCAGGAGATTGACCGCTATACACAAACACACACACACACGTCCCTGAGCTCTCCACCTGGGGACGCCCAGAGCTCTTCCCACAGCACCTTCAAAGCTCTCATTCCGTCTCTCAGTCTATTAACAGGGCAGACAGAGCCCAGGAGATTGTCGGCTATACACACACATATATATATACACACACACACACACACACACACGTCCCTGACTTCACCACCTGGGGACGCCCAGAGCTCCTCCCACAGCACCTTCAAAGCTCTCATTCCGTCTCTCAGTCTATTAACAGGGCAGATGGAGCCCAGGAGATTGTCAGCTACACACACACACATACACACACACGGACAGAGCCCAGATTGACAGCTACACACCCCCCTCCCCCCCAACACACACGGCCCTGAGTTCGCCACCTGGGGACGCTCTCATTCCGTCTCGCAGTCTAGCCCCAGAGAGGCCTCCGACCCATGCTGCCCTGGCAAATCTTGGTTCCGATTGTGAGTTCAGCGGTTTTTAAAAAATAATAGTCTACATCCCCCGCTTAGGGCTACATATAGCAAACCCTATTTACCCCAGCTGGGCACATCACGATTCCACCTGCAGAGGCTCCCACCACTGTCCTAGGTCCATCCCCAGCTTGGCGACGATTCCAAATGCCTCCCCCGACCGCTCCCCCAGTCAAGGTCTCGCTCTGTCGCCCAGGCTGGAGTGCGGTGGCGCGATCTCAGCTCACTGCAACCTCCACCTCCCACGTTCAAGCGATTCTCCTACCACAGCCTCTGGGGTAGCTGGGACTACAGGCACCTGCCACCACGTCCAGCTAATTTTTGCATATTTAGTAGAGTCGGTGTTTCTCCGTGTTGGTCAGGCAGGTCTCGAACTCCTGACCTCAGGTGATCCACCCACCTCGGCCTCCCAAATGCTGAAATTACAGGTTTGAGCCACCGTGCCTGACCTCAGACAGACTTCAGGACCCTCAGAGCTGGACTCCACCCTCCAAGGCAGCATTCGGCACCCTCACGGCTGGACTCGAGGCCCAAGGCAGACATGGGGACCCCTGGGAGGCGTCCGGGACCCACAGGACAGGATTCGAGCCCCCCAGGCTAGATGTGGAGACTCCTGGGCGGTGTTCAGGACGCCTGGGGCTGGACCCAAGCCCCCAAGGCTAGATGTGGGGACCCCCTGGGCGGCATCCAGGACCCCCAGAGCTGGATTCAAGCCCCCAAGGCAGACGAGGGGACCCACCTGGGCGACGTCCGGGACCCCCAAGAGTAGGTCTCCAGCCCCCAGAACAGAGGTGGGGACTCCTGGGCGACGTCCGGGATCCCCAGGGCTGGACTCAAGCCTCCAAGGCAGGTGTGGGGACCCACCTGGGTGGTGTCTGGGACTCCCACGGGGGAACGCCAGTCTCCAAGGCAGACAAGGACGTGAGGACCCCGGGCGGTGTCCGGGACCCCAGGGCTGACTCGAGCCCCCAAAGCAGACATGGGGCCCCCTGGGTGGCGTCCGGGACCCCCAGAGCTGGACTCGAGCCCCCCAAGCAGACATGGGGACTCCTGGGCGGCGTACGGGAACCCCACGGCGGCACTCCAGGCTCCAGAGCAGTCGTAGAGGACACCCGGGCGGTGTCCGGGATCCCCAGGGCTGGACTCGAACCCCCAAGGCAGACGTAGGATCCCTGGGATTGAAGTCAAGCCCCCGAGGCGGCGTTCCGCACCCTCGCAATCAGACTGGGACTCTACCCAGCTCGGAACGGGGTAGGACGGGAGCGAGAGCGAGGTGGGTGAGGACAGCGCCTCCGGGGGCTCGGGGTCCTGGCGCCTACAGGGCCAGCGGCTGCACCAGGGCCCAGGTCTGGCAGGAGCAGCCCACGCCTAATGAGAAGCGGCCCTGCCCCGCCTCCTCCGCCCGCGGTGCGTGCCAATCAACAGCACATGACGCGGGTCGACCAATGAGGAGACCGCCCGTGCTGCGGAGCCCGCCCTGACTGCGCGCCAATTATCAGCACGTGACGCGGGATGACCAATGAGAAGCACGCCCTGTGCTGGGGCGTGGCACTGGGGAGCCCTCCCCGGGCCACATGCCAATCAGCAGCACGTGACGCAGGATGACCAATGAGGAACACGCCCTGTACCGGGGCGTGGCACTGGGGAGCCCACCCCGGCCGCATCCAATCAGCAGCACGTGACGCGGGGCGACCAATGAGGAACACGCCCTGTGCGGAGGAAGAGGCGCTGGGGAGCCCGCCCCTGCCGCACGCCAATCACCAGCACGTGACGCGGGGCGGACCAATGAGAAACACGCCCTCTGCGGAGGAGAGGCGCTGGTGAACCCGCCCCTGCCGCACGCCAATCACAAGCACGTGACGGGGATCGGCCCGTGGGCAGCCCCGCCCCACCTCTCAGCCGCCCGACAAGCCATGTGGGCCCTGCGGGGCCGCCGTACGCCCGGGACTGCGGCTCTCCCGCGTGGGCCGTGGCCTCCCGGCTCCGAGGGCAGCCGCGCCGTCCTGCCCCGCGCGCGCGCTCGCCACTGTCCGCCGCAGGGGCCCCGGGAATCTGGAGGGGTCATGGGGCGGAGGCGGGGTCTGCGGGCGGACGGCGGCCGAAGCCGCGCGGAAGACGACGAGGAGGAGCCGGAAGATGCGGACGAGAGCGCGGAGGAGGAGCTGCTGCAGGGAGAGCCTCTGCTGCCGGCGGGGACGCAGCGCGTGTGTCTGGTTCACCCTGACGTCAAGTGGGGCCCGGGGAAGCCGCAGATGACGCGACGTGACCGTGGCGGCGCTTCCAGGAGAGAAACGGGAGCTGCAGATCTGGGGGCGGGGCTCTGAGGGGAGGGTCTCATAGGTGGAGATTCAGGGGTGGGGTTCTGTGGGGAGAATCTCATAGGTGGAGGCGCAGGGGCGTGGCTCTGCAGGGAGGACGTCATAGGTGGAGATTCGGGGGTGTGGCATTGAGGGGCGGGGTTCTGTGGGGAGAATCTCAGGTGGAGGCGCAAGGGCGTGGCTCTGCAGGGAGGACTTCATAGGCGGAGATTCGGGGGCGGGGCTCGGGAGAATCACAGGAGACGCAGGGCGGGGCTCTGAGGGGAAGAGCTCAGTGGGACGTAGGGCGGGGCTTCGGGCGCGAGGCTCTAAGGAGAGGATCTGATGGGTGGAGACGCAAGGGCGTGGCATTGAGGGGCGGGGCTCTGAGAGGACGATCTAGGTGGAGATTCAGGGGCGGGACTCTGTGGGGAGAATCTCATAGGTGGAGGCGCAGGGGCGTGGCTCTGCAGGGAGGACTTCATAGGCGGAGATTCGGGGGCGGGGCTCGGGAGATTCATAGGTGGAGACGCAGAGCGGGGCTCTGAGGGGAAGAGCTCAAGTGGTGACGTAGGGGCGGGGCTTCAGGGGGCGAGGCTCTAAGGAGAGGATCTGATGGGTGGAGACGCAAGGGCGTGGCATTGAGGGGCGGGACTCTGAGAGGACGATCTAGGTGGAGATTTCAGGGGCGGGGGGTTCTGTGGGAGAATCTCATAGGTGGAGGCGCAGGGGCGTGGCTCTGCAGGGAGGACTTCATAGGCGGAGATTCGGGGGCGGGGCTCGGGAGAATCACAGGTGGAGACGCAGGGCGGGGCTCTGAGGGGAAGAGCTCAGGTGGTGACGTAGGGGCGGGGCTTCGGGCGCGAGGCTCTAAGGAGAGGATCTGGATGGGTGGAGATTGCAAGGGCGTGGCATTGAGGGGCGTGACTCTGAGAGGACGATCTAGGTGGAGATTCAGGGGCGGGGTTCTGTGGGGAGAATCTCATAGGTGGAGGCGCAGGGGCGTGGATCTGCAGGGAGGACTTCATAGGTGGATGATTCGGGGGCGGGGCTCGGGAGATTCATAGGTGGGAGACCGCAGGGCGGGGTCTCAGGGAAGAGCTCAAGTGGTGACGTAGGGCGGGGCTTCGGGGCGCAGAGGATCTAAGCAGAGGAATCTGATGGGTGGAGCGCAAGGGCGTGCATTGAGGGGCGGGACTCTGAGGACGATCTAGGGTGGAAGCTTCAGGGGCGGGACTCTGTGGGGAGATCTCATAGGTTGGAAGGCGGCAGGGGCGTGGCTCTGCAGGGGAGGACTTCATAGGCGGAGATTTCGGGGGCGGGGCTCGGAGAGAATCACAGGAGACGCAGGGCGGGGCTCGGAAGGGGAAGATCTCCGGTGGTGAGGTGTAGGGGCGGGGCTTCGGGCGCGAGGCTCTAAGGAGAGGATCTGATGCGGTGGGAGACGCAAGGGCGTGTCGTTGGGGGGGCGGGACTCTTAAGGGGCGATCTCCTGGATGGTGTGATGCCGGTCGGGGCTCTGAGAGGAGGATCTCATAGGTGGAGGTACATGGACAGGGTTCGGGGGAGGAACCCATGGGTGAAAGGGCGGGGCTTACGGGGAAGAGGGGAGGCTGTCATAGGTGGAGGCGTGTGGGCCGGGCTTCGGGGGGAGGGGCCTATGGGGGTAAAAGTGTGGGGTCGGGGGCTTGTTGGGAGGAGCCCGTGCGGTGGTCTGGGCTGGGCTGGGCTGGTGCTGGGTTCTCGCTGATAGGACCCCCGTTTCTCTTGCCCTGGGTTAGAGGTAGGCACGGTGTGTTGTGGGGTCGGGGAGGGAGGGTGTCCTGCGGACCAGTCCGTGTCCAGTCCCCCCCCACTCCCCTAGGAGGAAAATGCAAATCAGTAAGTCGTTGCATGTGCCAGAGTCTCAAAAACGTTGATCTTTTTCCCTTGGAAGCCCTTGTAGTCGATGAATGGTTTCCTTACGGGTGTTTACCAAAATGGTCAGTTCTTGGAACAGCGGAAGACGCCCCAAAGTGCTCAGACAGCGTGCAGGACCTCTTGCCTCGCTCCTCCCAAAACCTGCCCGTGGTTCCTCGGTAATCCCTGAGCACCCCCAGCTCCCCGTTCCCTGCTGGCGCCCTCCAGAAGCCCAAATTCCACGTAAGGCAGGGTCGCCCTCGTGTCCCGCCGTGGCTTCCGGCGTCCTCCCCCGTCAGATTCCTACTTAGAGGACCTACGGGGCACGGAGTCATATCGGGGGACAAACGCGGCTGGGGGTGCGTTCTCAGGGGACATTGTCTCAAGACAGGAGGAGGCCTCCCTGGGCAGGTGTGGACGGGGACCCCCGGGCCTACCCCAAAGGGAAGCATCTCTCACGGTGGCCCTTGTGTCCCCGCAGCCGAGTGGCAGGTGGCGGAGGCCACAGCACTGGTGCACACGCTGGACGGCTGGTCCGTGGTGCAGACAATGGTCGTATCCACCAAATCACCGGACAGAAAGCTCATCTTCGGCAAAGGAAACTTCCAACACTTGACAGGTGGGTCCGTGCAGACCTGCTCCTTCCCTGTCCGCTGCTGCGGAGAACATTCGACCCAGACACACTGAGGGACGGGGGTCTCGCTGGGCCAGAGGGGAAACAGCCTCTTGGGGTGCCCAGGTGAGCTGGGAGCACGCACCAGTAGGAGTCGGAGGACGCGGAGGCTGCACCTGTGTCGAGACTCACACCCAGCCCTGGAGAGATTTAAACTGGTGAAGGTTAGGTCGGGGCAGTTTTTAGAGTCCAACAAACAGGGTGGGCAGTGGACCGGCTGTAACCCCACCTGCCCCTGCAGCCCCCAGCCAAATCCTCCTTCTGGGTGGCCCCCGCGCAGTCTCTAAGGCTGGGGTCCTGCACGCGATCCTTGCGCTTCCCAGGTTTTTGACCATCTGGCTTACAGTGCAGAGTGGGGAAGACGCTACTCACTTGTCCAGCTGGGAGTCGGCTTCCCTGGGTCACTTGCCGAGGTGGGGGGTCGGCTTCCCTGCCTGACTCAGATGCGTGTCATCCCGGCCGGGATGTGTTCACACGTCTCTGTGTGTGTCACACCAGAATGTGTTCACCATCCGTGTGTCTGTCCACACTGGGATGTGTCCACTGTGCATGTGTCTGTGTGTGTGCCTGCTGGGATGTGTCACACTGTGTGTGTGTCTGTGTCTGTGTGTTCCACCGGCTGTGTCCACCGTGCATGTGTGTGTCTGTGTATCCTTGTCAGAACGTGCTCACCGTGTGTGTCTGTCCGTCAGGATGTGTTTACTGCGTGTGTCTCTGTGTATGTGTCTGTGTGTGTCTGTCCCTGTTGGGATGTGTTTACTGTGTGTGTGTCTCTGTGCGCGTGTATCTGTGTCTGCGTGTCTGTGTGTGTGTCTGTGTCTGTTGGGATGTGTTTACTGTGTGTGTGTCTGTGTGTGTGCAGTGTCTATCCCTGTTGGGATGTGTTTACTGTGTGTGTGTGTGTCTGTGTGTCTGTGCATGTCTGTCCCTGTTGGGATGTGTTTACTGTGTGTGTGTGTCTGTGTTTATCTGTGTGTCTGTGTGTCTGTGCGTGTCTGTGTCTGTCCCTGTTGGGATGTGTTTACTGTGTGTCTCTGTGTGCGTGTGTCTGTCCCTGTTGGGATGTGTTACTCTGTGTGTCTGTGTGTCTCTGTGTACGTGTGTCTGTGTCTGTGTGTCTGTGGATGTCCTCCTTCCTCTCGGGTTGGCCACCAGCGCCTGGCCTTCCCCTGTGGCTTCTCAGTTGTTCTCTCCTTTTGTAGAAAGAACTGGAAGCCGCGTGGAGGTGTTTGACCGCTTCACCGTCCTGCACATTTCCGGTGCCACGTCCGCATGAAGGAGTGGCCAGGAATCCCCTACTGTTTTAAAAGGAACATTTGTAGCCAGGAACAGACGTGCACAGGGGGCCCTGTGTACAGAGCGGGCCAGGCTCGTGTCTCTGTCGTTCTGAGGCTGCTGTCTGGGCTCCCGTGTGCCGGCAGCCCTGGGGAAACAACACGGACCCTGACCAGGGGTGGGGGCTCCATGGAGCCAGGAAGATGCTGTGTATATGTGTGTGTGTGTGTCTGTGTGTATATATATACACACACATGCACATATATATATATATATATATTTTTTTTTTTTTTTTCGAGACAGTCTCCCTCTGTCACCCAGACTGGAGTGCAGTGGCGCGATCTCGGCTCACTGCAACCTCCACCTCCTGGGTTCAAGCGATTCTCCCACCTCAGCCTCCTGAGTAGCTGGGATGACAGGTGCCCGCCACCCGCCCAGTTAATTTTTGTATTTTTAGTAGAGACGGGGTTTCACCGTGTTAGCCAGGCTGGTCTCGATCTGACCTCATGATCCGCCCATCTCGGCCTCCCAGAGTGCTGAGATGACAGGCGTGAGCCACCGCGTCCGGCCACAATTAACCGTTTTAACGGGTCCAGTTCACCAGCATTTAGCACGTGGTTCCGCCGGGGGCAGATATGTGCAAACCACACCCCAGAGGCCAAGGAAGCTGACGGCTGAAGAAAGAAATGGACTCATTCAGATTCTTACAAAGAAATATGTAGGCCGGGCGCGGTGGCTCATGCCTGTCATCCCAGCACTTTGGGAGACCGAGGCGGGCGGATCACAAGGTCAGGAGATCGAGACCACGGTGAAACCCCGTCTCTACTAAAAATACAAAAAATTATCCGGGCGTGGTGGCGGACGCCTGTAGTCCCAGCTACTCGAGAGGCTGAGGCAGGAGAATGGCGTGAACCCGGGAGGCGGAGCTTGCAGTGAGCCGAGATCGCGCCACTGCCCTCCAGCCTGGGCGACAGAGCGAGACTCCATCTCAAAAATAAATAAATAAATAATAAATTTTAAAAAATGTAGAAATATGTAGGAAGGAAGCCGTATCTCCGAAGAGAGTGGATCCCGGT